>NC_134987.1:2424242-2727272 GCF_050947335.1 Megachile rotundata | reverse complement strand
CAAGCGAAAGACAGAATTTTTTTAATCGCCATTCCCTGATACGTGCGGGTTCTCGGGCGATCTTTACGAATAGTCGATTGTTGAATGCAGTGTGGGTCGAATCGGGAATTGAAAAGAATCGTACGTCGTAGAGTTTTGTGAATAGTTTAGTGCAGTGCGGATTATAATCCAGATCGTGATACAATCGTAAGTCGCGCTATCCCGTCTCTGTCATTTCTAAATCACGTAGAATTATTAAGGAGACACTGCGCTCCTTACACGCCATGCACAACACTATTTGTGTGAGACACTGCATTTCCCGAATAGGTTGCCTTGATTTATTAGAGTCAATAGAAAACACACTTTAGTGTTTGTATAAATGTTTGTGTAAATCGTCAATCAAATAATGACACATAACTCATACACATTATAGACATAAACCGCTCACACTTCCACCGTTCAATGACGAATAAATATACATATGAAGGCGTTTTTTATGTTGTAAAACTTTTTCCCCAAAATTGTATGATTCGAGTCAATATACTATTACTATGTTTTAGACTCAATTTCATCTAATTTACTTTTTATTCACCCTCCTTCTCAAACATATCCAAACAATTATTTGAAACGCGAAATATCTCCATGTTGGAAAGATTTCGACGATACACATATAATGTCAAGTGTAAGTCTGCTTTTTCAGAAAAAATATAACAATTAAGGAGGAAGTGATCACCCACGATTAGTTGAGTTTTTTTTTGAGATTCAAAAATTTGTGATAGGAATTTCTACATCTTAGAATATCAGATATGAGGTTTATGCATACGGGAATCTAGGAATTTGACTATCTAGAAATTTCAGTGAATGCAGCTATTCACCCGTCAAACGCAAATCCACTTTATTGTTTAATAAAACCCAATTTTTCTGCTAAACCAATCGATCTCTTTTATTATCCTTTTATTATCAAAATGTCAATACTTTACGAGATATTAAAATATCTGTCCGAATGTTCCATAATTGCATTTTCCGTTATTATGTGCTTTAACTGATTTGCATTTATATTCGCAGAATGCACTTTGATGTGCTCCTTTAAAAAAAGAACGTATATTCGCTTCATCTTTCAGACAACCCCAAAGATAACAGCTCAATGCATTCAAGCTGTTCGAATGTCAATGCAAATCGACTGAAACATGCAATGAAAAATATAAAAAAACATATCAGAAAATGTTTCGAGTGCAATTGTGAAACATTCAAAGAGATATTTTAACGTTCCTTTGGGATATAAAATGTAAAATATTTAATGTAGTGTTGATATTTTAACGACCTCGAATTTGTATCTTTATACACAGGTTAATAACAGGGATCGACTGAATAAAAAAAATTAATTGCATTCAAAAATAAAGTACAATTGTATTAGAAACGAGATCATAAAAGTTAGTACGTATTAGCATATGATTTTTTCCTAATTTTACTAAAAAATGAGCCATCATCTGTCCTAGTCTCCAGAATTAGGCCGTATAATATTATACACGATTAAATCAACTTAAAAGCAACAAAAGGACAATATCTACTTACTATATGCAATATACCTGAATTTACAAATTATTATATTAAGTATATTTTTGAAGAAATACATATTTAACAAATACACAGATATTTGCAACGAACTATTAAATTCTTAAACTGTGGTTTATGTGCAGCGCCAATCAGTACTTCGCATTAAACGAAGCGTTTATTCTTTATAAGGCTTTCGAGCGTGTAATTTTCTAGATTAGATTTCAATGTACAATAAATTAAAGCTTCCGCCTGCAAGCGAATAACGCAAACGCCGTGGCTCGGCGCGGCGCGTATTTTCGCACACCGTGAAATAAAATACCCGTGAATATAACACCCTGTCGACTAAACGAATTCATCGACGTGCAATGTTTTTTAAGCGATCCGAGCTTTCCCCCATCAAACTAGATTTAATTAATCACTGGCTGCTCTGTAATTATCCCGATAACATAGTGAATGTTTGCCAATAAATTTTATTGGATTCCATGCGTCAATTGCATCGCGATACTACTGACGATGAGACTACCTCACAATTGCTGGCAAATGTCGAACGCATATCTTGCAATATATCGCAGAACAAGAAATTAACAGAAATTCAAGCTTCGTAACCGGACGGAGTCAGAGTTTCCTATCGAATTTTATTCCAGCCGATTTGGCCGAGATTCATGCATCTATAGCCTACAACTTTCTGACTCGGGCCCTCGTTCGACCAACAGAAAAAATCGATGCCAGATGTATTAAAAAGTCGTAACTATCGATTGCTCGTTACAAAAGCGCCCCGTTGGAACCGGCTGCCGATGCGACGCTACAAAAGCCTGATCTACTTTCATCCAGTGCCGCATTCAAAATCACGTGAGAAAAATCTTTGTGCGATGATGATAAAGTAAATGTCGAAAAATATCGTTCCAGGCACTATAGGTGATATATTGTGACAGAGTAGATAGAAAAAGAGAATGACAGACAGCACAGGGTGGAGCATTCATACCAGAAGTTCTGTTCACGCGAAGCAGAATCGTTCGTGTTAAATGTTTTATAATAGCGATAGATTTTAACGGAATACAAGGAGTGTGAAAGAAAGAAATTATTATTATTTCTTATCGAACAGAAACAGCTAAGAGTATGATGATTATTATCACTGATAATTACGTTACAACGTATGTTTGTAATTCGCGGCTCCGCATATATTAGTATCATCTATAAGTGTGGGCCTTGTTGCGAACTATTGGCTATATGGCGTAAGGACGCTATTCGCGCGCGCTTTTTTCCTGCTATGCAGTCTTGTTTCTGATGCCATGTGTACTATGCGTTAATTATACTTACACATTAAATATCGCTTCCGAAAGTCATTAACTCTGACAAATTAACACTTTCGGCAATACATAACAAGATACGCAGGTTGAAGTGAAAATTTTATTGTAGGATAGTATTTGTTATATGTGTCCTTACATTTTCTTTTAATTCGCTTGACAATAAATTACTATTTTTTTATGGAGAATTAATATGGACTGAAATCTTTAAGTTCCATTAAGTCCAAATTTGGCTTCCTTTGCCAAAAAATATGGGAACTAAGAGATATAACTCGTTTATGTGTAGGGATTTTTGGAAATAGGTTAAGTCTTTTGAGATTTTGTAATCTACGGATATAGAAATGAAAAACCACCGAAAATTTCCAACTGCTGAATCCGTAAGATTCCAGGATTGTAAAATTCTTAATTCCGAATTCCTAAATTTTCGTGTTTTTACGTTTTTAAATTTCAGAATCTCTAAATTTTTAAGTTGAAAAATTTTCTAAATTTCTAGACTTTTGAATTTCCGAATTTCTAATGTTTCGTATGGAAGTTAGATTTGCTCTTATACACCAGTTTAGAGTCACAGCAGGGAAAATGTATTTTTTACATAAGTAATTGAACAATTCCCAGAAAATGGATACTGTAACCGTTCGATATTATATGTATAAATTAATTATTTCTATTAAATTATGTTATGATTTTAATTTATTCTTATTAAATATAGAAGTATGTCCACATCGTTGCGTACGTTGTATTATACATATGTACATGTACTATTAGACGTCAACATTCTTATTCCTGTATAAAATTTGAAATTAGAATATGACTATATATTATTTTAATCAAAAATGTTATAAACATATAAGCTCATTGTTTTATTCTATTGCATATATGTTACATAAAGTTTAAATACTTTTATTTTGTTAAACATAAATAAAATAGCAAACATCATAATTAACAGAATTGTGTTTTGTAATTACAATTTCTTGCAAGACTCTCAAAATGTCAATAAAACATACTTTTTTTTAAATATAAAACGCTTGTATAATGTTGCTTTCATATTGATATTACTTTTGAAAGTTCAAAATTATATTTTTTAAACAGAGAAGATCGTGTAAGACCGGAAACATACCATGCGTTTTCGTTGCTGCACTGCACTACCGCGCACCGTTGGAAACATCTGGGAACATGTTAGAATTGTGCCTTACTGTAACATCACGCAACATTTAAAAAATTTTTTTTATAACATTAGCTGTTCAAACGAGGTTTACTGCTTTGAAATCACAGCAGTGTCGCGCAGTAAAGCCCCCCAATCAAATCGCGTCCGTTTTCGTCGCTGCAGCGAAAACCGCACAGTCCGTTCGCGGTCTGACTATACATTAGTGAAAGTTTCATAAAGGAAAGATTTTAAAATGCTAAATCTTATTTAATTTTACTGGTACGCACATATTCATGAATAGCTGATTATAAGTTTCTTTCACCAGTGTTCTGCATGCAAATATTGCTCCGCTAAATAAAATTACGAACATACTGAACCTTTCACTTTAAAACAAATTTCAAGAATTTACGAACCATGTATAAAGTATATCAAAATCAATCTTTATTTTTTAACCGACTTCGAAAAAGGAGGAGGTTACTCAACTCGATCAGTAATTTTTTTTTTTTTTTCTATGTATGCCCGCCGATTACGCCTAGCTGGATGGACCGATCGGAACTAAACCTTTTGCATCTGGTAGGTTCTGACTCCCCATTGGTACCATTATCAAAAAATTTTTCATTTTCTAATTGCAAAGTATTGTTATTGCAAAAAACCGGCAACTTTTGAAATACACTTTTCTCGATTTTAGTGTGCTTTTAATATCTTATCACGGACATGATTCTGAACAATTTTGTTCATATACAAATTTCGCGGAAAGCTTTTGTTTTCGAGATATTAGCGAAAAACTATTGTTATTAATATTAGTGGAACGCCCCGTGCTATGCACGGGGAAGACAAGAAAGGGCATTTACAATGCACTGTACCAAAACACTAACTAAGCTTTACCGCTCTGACACGCGACTTATACAGCAAGATGAGTTCACGTTGACGTTGGTATATTATTCCCATTGCTTGGTACAGTCTCCGTATCGTTCTAAAAATGCATCAATTTGATTTGTTAGAAAATTTGTTGTGCAGGATCTGCCATTATTTTACGGATACTTTGACCCTTGCGCAGTTCTAAACCGTAAGAGATACACATGCGCAGTAAATTTTTTCAAAGAAAGTTAACAAAGAACAAATGGATGAAGCACCCTCAATCATGATGTAATTAGTTCGTACTTGTCCCTGAAAGAGAGTCCCTTATTTTTTTTTCTATGCATGTTCGCCGGTTTTTTCCTGTTCACATTTAGTGTTAACAAAAACGGAAAATAAATACAAGGGAGGACTGTATCAAAATTCATTCAATTGTACACCACCAGTTATCCTCTGCAATATTTAAAAACATGTTACAATATGCGTGGTTTGCGTCAAAACTCTGCGACACTAGAGAAGTATTTATGAATGCCAATGAAGTTTGTTTCCCAAAAGACGTTTTTAAAAAAACGTGTGCCTGTACCAACTTCGTTCATAGTCTGTGCAAGGTGCCGTATGAATTATTGTTTTCAGTGTTTTTATGATGAATATCATCCTGGCTCGTGTCATACTAGCAAATAATTAATAAAGGGAATATGTAATGATACAGCACATACAACATTTAATATTATTTTTATGCTCAACCTTTTCCTCAATTCCCACAAATAAAAGAATATGTATTTTCTATTTAAAAAATAAAAATAACTGTTCATTAGTGCAGATTTTATAAATCCTATGCTTAAAATTAAAGTAGGTATGTATAAATTTAAAGAAAACAAAAATTAATGTTTACTAAAACGAGTTTAGATCCATCAACCCACCGATCACCAGTCTTTGATATTACGCCTTGAGTCATTCTGTTACTTGACCATTCGTTAACGCGAACCCTTTATGAACGAGTAAGACAATTTTCCAACGCGATTTTCTCGGAAAATCTTGAGAAGCGCGCGCTACTACTTTGCCTAATTAAGTTTAGATATGTGATCTTTAAACAGTGCAAGTTTCAGGAAAATCCGTTTCTCGTCGACGCTGATGTCCCCTTGTTAGACTTATGAAGAAACAAACAATTCAAATTAATTTTGTTGAAACATTACAATGAAGTGTTGTGTTTTTTAAAATAAGTATGTTTTGTTTATATTTATATTGATGATAACTATACAAAAATATAATTTTAATGCTAAAATTTTATAATATACTTTTGAATTATATTTCATACATTATAAAGTCACATAAATTCTTCAGAATGCTAGAGGAGAAGAAAAAGAAAAAGGGTTACACGCAAAAAGATGTTTATGTAGCAGTAAAAGCTTTTAAATGAAGCATTATGCTACAGGTTGCAACTTAAAAAGTTTCATGTACCAAAATTAATTCTTGAGAAAAACACATTATAATTGGCTAAATGAATGTATAAAAAATAAAATTATAATTCCACAAAATATTACCATATCAAATCTTTTTCGCTAAATGATGAAAGTTAAATCAATATATATTTAATATTTGGGATAGTAATAATTAATGACTAATATTTAAATTTTAAATAACTTAGAACTTTTTTTCTCAAATGTAGATTCTTATTATCTCATCTGACAGGAGAAACTTTTCCCTTTCGGATAAATAAAACAGAATAAACTGAATTCCGTGAAAATCAACAAAATTCAAAAGACTATATTTTTCTAACAACACGATAATGTCAGCCTCCCCTAATTTTCCGCAAACTGCATCGTATTCCGTTATAAACAAAATCTCTGCTATTGACGTAAAAAAAGTGATCGATTTGGCATGGAACAACCTCTTAGTAACATAATCACGAAGTACAAACAATTTCGTTAACGAGCTTCAGCTATTAGGTTCGATTGGAAGTCGATTTTTTGAATAGAGGCCCTTCATAGGCGAAATCGTGCGTGCATTACGTGTAACCCCACATTGGACTGCGTGTCACGTGCGAGCACCTTTATTCGTGCGTGTGCACTTTCTTCTGTGCATGCTTCGATAGAAATGCGTTTCCCGCCTTGGAACCGTCCCCTCTGTTTGACGCGTGCCGGAAAGAAAAGAAACACCCTCTCTTACAGGCAAGGAACAAAATTTGAAAGAACTTCTTAAGCTCTTCAAAACGAAATTGCACAGTATGAGGTCCGTGTTGCCGAATTAAAAACAGGAATAATATATTTGTTTTTCCAAATAGTTTAAATTAGTTTGGTTTACCAGTCACAGTTTATTGTGGTTTAACAGCAATTATTAAATCAAAATTACCGTTTTTGTTATTGATTTAATTTTTATTTCACTCTTTGAGATGCAGAATTTTTTTTAATTTCTTATATAGGTATTAAGGACATCTTATCATGAAATAATTGGATACAAGCACGAAGAATACAGATAATACAAAAGACCTAAATATAGAAGCATGTTTTACATATCTAGCAGCATAAAAATATCACTATCTATAGAACATTTGTATACTCAGCTGAAAATAGAGTCCGGAAATCGAGTCCGCAGCCGGTCTTTTACAAATAGCTTTAGTGTTTAAAAAGAAAGGAAAGTCAATGTTCAGCTTGGAAAATGTTTTATGGTTAAGTAGCCAAACTGTTCACTTATTAGCAATGTGACCTTTAAACACGAGCCTAACGAGTGCGAGCCTAGGTCTTTTATAGATCAAGAGTCTCTTGATCCATCGAAAATTTTGGAAAATTAATTACAACTGCAAGACCTAATCGCGGAACTACCGAAGACCAATTTTTTAAGGGCCAAATTATTTAAATAATTAAATAAAAATATAAATGATTAAATATAAACATTCTTTTTGAAACTGACATTTGTACAAAATAAAATGTGAAATGATAAGTATTGGTTGTTTCAAAAAGAATGTTTCATACCTTATTCATCGTAAAAGTAGTTGTACAAGTTTTAAATCTGAAGCTACATGTAGACCGATATTAGGTAGACAGTTTTTAATCTATACAATTCGTTCGCTTTAAAGTTTGTCTTCAATAGTTTCATGATACAGAACCTAATAATCTCTAAGAAGGACTTATTTGATTGCACTTAACATGAAATTATTCGATAAATTCGACTGAATAAAATGAAATGTATTATTATTATGAAAAGAAAAAATTACTATCGCGAAAATGTGAGCACTCATTGGTTGCACAACAAATATACATACATACCAATACACATTGCATTATATATTTATACGAAATATATAGTAAGAAAGTTTATTTAGAAACGATTTCGTAAAGAAAAGAATATTGTCATTACGTCTGAACACAGTGTATGAATTCACTATTGCAATTCCGCCAACTCGCCGATTGAAGACTGAAATGTGGAAAATTCTAATATGATCATTATTTGTGTTTCAAGCGACAACAAAATAAGGAATAGATTTATTTATATACACTTTGTTTCCAAATAAAGTCTATGTTTTTTTATTTACATACAAACTTGTAAAACTATAATCATCTTAACGCAATCGTACCAAGCGGCCAATTCTTCTTTTTGATCAGAGATATATAATTTCCTTAATCATTCAAATAGTTCATGAATCATTTCTGTATCTTTAAATAATTTTTTCTTATTATTTTACTTGATACATTCACTTTACATTCACACTTTACGAAAACTTAAATTAAGGTTAAAATTCATTGTTGCATCTCAATCTTATATAACACTTTTTTTCTGCATACAGTTTTGTTTGGAAAATGCCATTTCCTCTGAATTTTATTTTTCATACAAGCTACCATATGCAAACAATGAAAAATTATTAACCTGCGTGAGCCATTATTGTTAATTCGCGTACCAATTACTAGTATTGCATGTATCCCATACATAGGACAGAATAAGAAAGTAATGTTATATAAACGTAGATTTTTAAAAATTTTATTATAAAGTTAAGACAGTTATACGAAATAAGAACAGTGGTAAACTCACGGTTAATTTGATGTGATATTGAAACGCATCAGTAGTATTTACGTTTACTGTATTTATACAAGCTACGTTTACTGTTTAAGATTGACGTGTACCAGTCCCATTAGTAAGTTCATAGGTTATGTACCGAAATGTGGCAATTATTTACTGATTTGGAAAGTAATACATTTTATTTTTTACCGATGTAAATCTTGTATTGCTAGAAATTGTAGACACTTTAAAATCGAGTACCAGTTTAGCAGTTTATTTTTAAAATATGACAAGTATATTTTTTGATATTGCCGAAATCGTTGCATTTCAATAAATTAAGAAATATTAATAAGCACTAATACAATAGCGTTTTAAATACTTACTACAAAAATGAAGGTTTTATTATATTCAAATGGACTTGCCCCGTTTTCGAAATTAATGAATTATTGTAATCGTTAATTTAACGGATATTTATATGTAAGCCTTTCTTGGGTGGACTTTATGCCAGGATAAATAAACACAACAATCCGTGGTTGCAGTTAAAAACTATAATATAATTAATAATTAAACAATAATAATGAACAGTAATACTCTATCTACATAATACGTTTACCGCACCTAAAACCGTACAAATTGTCGGTGTTTACATTCGTTCTTAGTCTTTCGTTACACTGACTCGGTTTTGTTGTTTTCTTGGGCACTGCGTAGTCGCCCCCACTCCACATGTCACGTGGCATTGGCGGGCACACTAAGTTTGGGGTAACGTCAAACTTACATCCCCCCCTTCAAGCTGAGTGGACGGCTTAGGAAACGGGTGATAAGGGATCAATTTACTGGTGTGAAAAAGGTTTGATTCATTCTTTCTGAAACCTCTATCAACTATATATATCACATTAGATACTTTATTTTTTATTTTATATGGACCTGTTCTAATTGGGTCTAATTTGTTTCTGTTCAATTTATTACCATTTACTATATATACCAGGTCTCCAACTTTGTAATCTATATAATTTGTATTCTTATCATAATAATTTTTATTTTGTCTGTGAGCTTTCATTGAATTTTGGAATGCTATTAATCTATCTTCTTTCAAGTTACGTTCATTACTAGGGTTTAGTTCGCTTAGTAGAGTTGATTTGTCTTTTCCAGTGAGCAAATAATTGGGTGTGAAACCTGTTCTTTTTCTACCTGGTTTATTTCTGTATTATTGATTTGTCTTATTTTTAAATTCTCGTCTTGACATAATTTAAATTCTTTTATAAAATCTAAACCCAGTAGTGCATCATCTTTAAATGAATTGCTTTTTACTATAAAAAATGGAAATTTTTTTTCCATGTTAAAAACCTTTACCGGTAAAGTAATCATACCTTCGGATTTTGAAATTCCCGAAATAGTTTTTATATTTTTATCCCCACTTATCTTTTTATCTAGATTTTGTTTTGCCCAAAAATCGTAATTTATTAGTGAAATGTTGGCTCCTGAATCATAGAGACCAACAATTGGTTTGTCATTCACAAGAATTTTTAATTTTATAAGTGGGGTCACTATACGTTTTTTGCCTCCTCGGTAAAAGATACTGCATCTTCGATCTCTATGTTATTAGCTATTTTGATTTTATCATTTTTGTCTGTTTTTCGGTTTGCTGTTTTTGTACGACATACCTCCTCTGGATGGAATCTATTTTTAAAACCTACACTTTCACAATATGCACAAGGCTTCCGCGAGCGTTGGTTTGTTTGTCTATCTTCATTATATTTTTGTTTGTCATCTTTTTTCTCATTGAAATTTCTATTATTTATAGGTTCCATTTGACTCAGTAATGACATTAAGTTGTCTATGTTTGTTAAATTTTTCCTCTCTAATCGCGATTTAACAAAGTGCGGAAGAGCAATTACAATTAAGTTTATTTGTGAATTTATCGTTAGATCTGGGTCTATGTCTATCAACATATTTCTCTTCTTCAAGGCAAAGTCCAAAAAGGGTCCATTTAGATATCTAAATGTGTAGGCATACGCAATTTCAGACCACGATTTTTGATTGAATGTATCCATAAATGACTTATTCCAATGTTCCCATTCACACGTTAGCGAGTTTGTCTTTAAAAATATTGAAAACCAATTTGAAGCGGGACCTTCTAAAAATAATCTTAAGACCTCTGGATATTTATTTTCTTTTATTTCGAGTCGTTTGCATTCTGCCACGAAAATCTTCATCCACGACTCCGCGTTAAAGTTTTTTCCATTAAACTTCTCCAATATTATATTTTTCGAAATAGAATGGATTGGTTTTTCCTGGGGTGGGTTTTCAGGAGCAGGATGGTTTGATGGGATAGGGGAATCAGTCTGAATCGCTTCCAAATAATACCCATCAAAAACAACATTACCTTCATGATCCACATAACTGTCTTTCAATTTGCCTTCCGCCAAGGTGATGACGACGTTCCGAAATTTGTTGCGCAGTTTCAAGCTTTTGACGACTCCCTTCGTTACTTGATTTTCAAAAAGATTTGGGTGTTCAGCCTTTGTCTGTGCCCCTTCAGGGAATTTGAAAATTTCCGGTTGTCCCACCAATTGAATTGTCTTGACCTTAACCTCCGTAGTTTTGCTGTCCACTGCCTCGGAGACAAAGTGGAATCTTGCTTTTATGTCCCCCATATTTGTACGGTTTTGTAAGCCTTTCTTGGGTGGACTTTATGCCAGGATAAATAAACACAACAATCCGTGGTTGCAGTTAAAAACTATAATATAATTAATAATTAAACAATAATAATGAACAGTAATACTCTATCTACATAATACGTTTACCGCACCTAAAACCGTACAAATTGTCGGTGTTTACATTCGTTCTTAGTCTTTCGTTACACTGACTCGGTTTTGTTGTTTTCTTGGGCACTGCGTAGTCGCCCCCACTCCACATGTCACGTGGCATTGGCGGGCACACTAAGTTTGGGGTAACGTCAAACTTACATATATTTTTCAGTTATTCTTCTTTTTAATGTCTTTGAATCATTTTAAATCTGAATTATTCTTATATCCAGATCCTGACTCCAAAATTCTCCATTTTATAACAACTCTCACGTATCTTAATTAATTGTTAATTAACAGTGAACTTGTTAATTAGTTTCGTGCACTAACATTAAAATAAGAACCATGTCAATTTTGTTCACTCTTTATTAGAAACTGAACAAAAACGTATTCGCAAGCTGATAATAGAAATCAGCAATGATACTTACAAGGGACATCACCAAGGTTTCACACGCGGATTTTAATGAAATTGACATATGTGGTAGCTTTTTAAAAATCATTTGACACGTATTTTTTTTATATCTGCGGACATGCATGTTGAGGGGGTGAAAATAGCCCTCAAAGTTCGGGGTTGAAAACACATTTTCCTTAATATCTCGGAAACTAGAGGGTGTAGGAAGGTGATTTTTTTTTAAATTGTGTAGTTTTTAGTCAGGAATTTAGTTAGTGATAACAATTTCGGGAGAAATTATTTATTTAAATAATATATTAAAGAAATGCACTTTTTTTTCAATTCTTCACCCTAAATGCAGTTCGATTTTTTTGCAGCTTTGTATACTAAAAATATAGATCAAAATAGGGGATACGTGTTTTTGGAATTTTTTGTTTATTGCAATTTAGCAGTAATTATTACATATACAATTTTCTCTTACCTTTTACGGAGAAATGAATTGAGATTTGTTTTCGAAGAGAGTGAACCCTTTTTATACGATAATTTGTCACGTTTTTAACAATTAGACAATATCAAATGTTTATTGTTTCATCGGTAGCCAGGTAAGGTCCAGCGGGCAGGTATATGTCCGCC
The DNA here is from genome assembly GCF_050947335.1 of Megachile rotundata. Taxonomy (NCBI): domain Eukaryota; kingdom Metazoa; phylum Arthropoda; class Insecta; order Hymenoptera; family Megachilidae; genus Megachile; species Megachile rotundata. The sequence goes on along the minus strand of NC_134987.1, from coordinate 2,714,621 downwards.
GCGGTACCAGTCGTCGTAATACGGAACATACATTTCTATGGCCAATGAAACTTTTAGTCGAACGTATAAGTTTATTTATTTGACTTTTAATAATTTGAACGGAAATGTTCCTTGTTTAAATGATTCGGTATCTCTGAAAAGAGCTGGAGATTTGAGCAGTGCGCTGCTGTTCTTTCTTGGTTTTTTATACGTTGCTAAAGTGGAAGTGGGAAATTTCAGAAATTTGTATTGGTCGTCGTAATCTGAACAAGGGTAAGTATATTATTCCAAACTATACTGTTGCAGGAAAGTGGGTATAAATAAGTATATGGTAATTGTATTATTGTTTCGCTTTTTGAACATTTGTAAAATTTATTTTTTATAAGTATGAATGTTAATCCTATTAATGTTATAAACATTTTAATGAAAATATTTATCTCTAATAAGCAGGAAGAACACATAAATCGAAACAAAGTTAAACTAGCACAAAGCATAACAGATACAATTGACATGTATAAAGAATGGGCATATGCAGATATAGAAATGCAGCAAGAGGTTATATTTAATGACTTGACTTATCTCTAAATCTTGCCTATTTTTGCGAATTAAGAGAACATGGAACCACCTTCTACATAAAAACCTGCCAATATTTTTTTGATACGTGTGAACCAGAAAATACTGTTTTGCTTCTTGATTCATAGACAAGATATAGTGAGAAGTTACGACGATCAATCCCTAGGTAAGAAATAGTGTAAGAAACAGGAAATATTAAAAATGCCAAAAAATACCATACCGTTTATTCGACCATTTGACGTTAACAGGTTTCAAAGTTGAAAAAATTTTGTTCGAACAATTTCTAATCCTTTAATTTTATTGAATTTAGATACAAATTTATTCACAAAAGACAATGTAATAAAAATTGATAAAGCTAAAGTTGAATGCTTGCTTCTGAAGATTATGCTATATAGTGTGCACAATAATGAAATTCAATGAAGAAATTCATTATTAAAAGTCAAATGAATAAACGTATACCTTCGGCTAAAAGTTTCATTGGCCATAGAAACCCATGTTCCGTATAGCGACGACAGGTACCGCGGCGGATTTATACTTGTTCGCTGGACCTTCCCTGGCTACCGATGAAACAATAAACATTTGATATTGTCTAATTGTTAAAAACGTGACAAATTATCGTATAAAAATGGCTCACCCTCTTCGAAAACAGATCTCAACTCACTTGTCCGTAAAAAGTAAAAGAAAACTGTATATGTAATAATTATTGCTAAATTGCAATAAACAAAAAATTCCAAAAACACGTATCCCCTATTTTGATCTACATTTTTAGTATACAAAGCTGCAAAAGAATCGAACTGCATTTAGGGTGAAGAATTGAAAAAAAAGTGCATTTCTTTAATATATTATTTAAATAAATAATTTCTCCCGAAATTTTTGATACTAACTCAATTTTTGACTAAAAACTACACAATTTAAAAAAAATTCACCTTCCTACACTCTCTAGTTTCCGAGTTATTAAGGAAAATGTGTTTTCAACCCCGAACTTTGAAGGCTATTTTCACCTCCTCAACATGCATGTCCGCAGATATAAAAAAATACGTGTCAAATGATTTTTGAAAAGCTACCACGTATGTAAATTTCATTAAAATCCGCGTGTGACACCTTGGTGATGTCCTTTGTTAGACAGGCCTACAACGCAGCCTCATATTGCAATCACCTATATTATTAACATGATACAATTTGTAGTTTATTATTATTAGTATTGTCACTACTACTGGAATTTACCGAAGCTAAATTGTACCGTAATATACTCAGTTAAAAATAATTTCAATCTAAAGTGGACTACAGCATTTTTAAGATAAACGTCTTTCCAATACCGTCAGACAACTAAATTTCTACGACCCACATATTAGGGCATTGGAATTATTTGGCTATAGGCTTACAAATAAAAATAGTATATTTAGTTTTATCGATTGCTATCATTATCTCCATTTTTTTTTATTAAATTGACCTGGTTTTCAAAATAAACGGTTCAATTGTTTCTTGCATAAATAGAGTAAACTTGAATATTCCTAATCTGTTTTTGTGGTACATCACAGTAACCGTGAATTCCTTATTGTCCGTATTATTTCCATGATTTTCTAGGAGAAAGCCTAATTACATCGCACAAACAAGCAGACATATTACTAAAGGTGCAAGAAATAATTATTAATTCGCATTTGTTTTCAGAATAGAAATGAAATTCTGCATAGCTTGATAAAAGGTGTGGAGACGGCAATGGTCATTTATCATGACCATGTATACCGTGTATATCGGGTTTGTAACGCTGAATGGCAGACTACCGGTAATGAGTACCATTACAAGTCCACAGCTGGAACCTTTCTTATTTGCTTTCAGATACCATCAGAACTGGAGGAAAATAGTTTTGATGTAATCCTATGGTAACAAAAAGGTTTTCTTTCAGATTCACCCAATTTTTTGGAAAAAAAAACAGTTTTCAAATTTAATTGAATTAAATTTGACTTAAATCGAATTTAGATTATAGCAAAGAACTAAATTAGCTCGGTATTAAATAATATCTTCTTTAAAAAACAAAGCTTTACTGTATGTAAAATGGAAACTGTGTGATAAACACTATTATCTTTTAAGCGTCTAAATTTATTTAGTTACTATTTTCAATTTTTAAAAACTCAAAAATGTTGATTTTAATATGATTTACAAATATAATTTCCTTTTATGTTCGTAAACAATTAAGATATTTTCATTATACAAAATATTCGTTTTTTAGAACTATTGGGTGTACTAAACTTATGGCGAGCAAATTTTATACAAAAATTGAAGTAACAAATTGATTCATTTCTTTCGTTTTATTTGCTACAATATTACACCATTCTACAATTCTTGGTATTTTCTTGATATAATATACGTATTTATAAAAGAGTCATTAAGCACTTTAAAACATAATCTTTTTTAATCTATCAATTTTTTTTTCAAAAATAATTGTTTCTCTTTTTTTAGCTTGTATCCATTTCAACTTTGACGCGAAACTTAAAGAATAAATGCATTTTACATGAAAATACGTACAATTCCAAATACTTTGTTATAAATAATCCAGACCGACATATTTTGTCTGCAAACACGAAAACAAATATTTTGAATTCATTATAAAAATTATTTAAGTATGGTGTGAAAACATTTAAAATATTTGTTTGCAAACATTTATTCGATAGCATAATTCATACTACAAACAATTTTTAAAGCCTCGATTTAGGTTTTATAAATACAAATTTGTTAGTATACTTTTTAAAATGAATACATGTACAAAAAATTTAAAGTAATGATATTTACCAGAAACTGTTTTGTCTAATTTACCTACCCTAAAAACTTTTCATTACTTCACTATATGATACGTAGATGCTAGCCAATAACAAAGAACGGATATAAGCTTGGAACGAAGGCACCATATCCATAAACTTGCTAATCCTCAATATTGTTCAAAATTTCTCAACAATCTGCATATTCAGGGGAGCAGCTAGTGCAACCTTTAATCAAATTTCAATAATACCAGGTGTTATGAATTTCTTGATAGAATTAACTTACATGACAAAAATTCTTGAACAATATAATAATGTAAATTTTTTATATAAAATAACACGTGACAGTTACTAAAATACTAATGTCTTCTTACTTCTCCATAATGACCAGAGCATCATACGCTTTACGATATCAAATTACAAAATGAATTACAAAAAGGTCATTCAATCTTTCCGTTCAAATTAGGTATTGTCACAATTATGCACCGCAGTGTAGTAAAATTAATATTCATAGATTATAAAACTGTCACAAAACCGAATAACACGCATGCATAATGTAAACGTATAACAAGACAAATAGACCCGAATAGAACCACCACGAATGAAATATCGGATTTGTAGAAATGCGAAGGAATCAGATACGAAAGTACAAATGCGAAAGAAGAAAGATAGACGAAGGCAAGAAAGAAACAGCAATAGAGAAACCAAAAATGAACAACAAAGAGAAAGACCAGTTACACGTGTGTAAGAACACACGGATGGCTTCAAATGCAAGGGTGTGTGTCCCTATAGCTTGTTGCGGATTATGTAGACTCGTGTTGGAACATGTGTTCGTTATATCGCTCGGACGGAGTTAGCAACTCTTGGCTAAGGTTTCCCTTGCCCCTCTTCGCTACCTGTGAGACTACTAACGTTCACCTATACGTGAACCCGTACACCTGTGTGTGCCTTTTGTGTGCTCGTACATTGTAAATATTTCACGTTGATGTGACGTGAATTAAGCGGCTTAAGTGGATTAAGGGATAGATATCTGCTATTAGTGGTTGTATTCTTAACCGGCTCGGTACGCCATTCCTCGATGTCGTCGGATGGGAATCGATGCTGAGGGCAAATGGCCCGGTTTATAGCATGAACGTATATTCTGTTACTTGTCAATTTATAACGCATGCTCTGTTGCTAGACATTATATCAAATCTCCAATTTTTATTGCATGAATTATATTAAATACAATTTATATATATTTACTAATCTACACGAAAAAAATGGAACGCACATATGAAATTTTAATATAAAACATATTTTGTCCCATAGTGAGTGTAGAAAACAAAGAAGAAACTATAAATTCCGTATAATGATGTGGTTTATTCTGAGAAATATTTACGTAATGTGTTTAATATAAATTTTCATCATGAAATCAGTTTTGTATCATAACTCATTTTTAATGAACAGCTGAAGTTTCTGTACAATTAATGTTTTGTCCATTGTTAATTTCTTTAAATGATAAGCTCCGATTAAAGTTTTTAATCACTCGGAAATGCTTTTGTATAGCATCGCTTATACATATATTCTGTGCTATATATTAGTAAATGATGATAAAGAAGCATTAACTATTCCAATTTGTAAATTTCATTTGAACTATTAGATATTATGACAGGATGAGGTTTGTCTCTATCAAAATAAAATCAATATTTTTTCTACTCGAAAGTGTACATATAATGGTATACGTTCCCCCAAAAAATATACTATTGTTTATGTAAATATTATCTATCTTTCAGATCGTTTTCAAATTTTATATGGTAGAAAGTGTAACTAATTTTTTACACCTTTTGCAAGCATGATATTTTGAATCATTAGCATGTATAAATATCTCCAGACCACAATGTAGAAGACTGCAAAAGTTTTTTTTGTAGAAAGTTTATGGTTCAGAACCATAATTAGCAGTGAAACGAAAACTGGTTTAAAGTTTCATATACATGTAATTAATATTTGTCAAAGTCAATATCAAATGAATTATCATAAATTGTCATAAATAGCATTCGTATCGAAGAAGGAAACATCTCTTAAATCAGCAACGTGCTAATCGTATTTCTATTGAAAGTTGATTTCATAAGTATAAAAATATTTTTATAATAAAGCAATGTTGGTTCACAGAAATTCACATAATACTGTATGGCATACAATAATCATACAATGTATAAAATAGACCTACTAAAACATATTTAGAGTGTACATCCTTACATTATAATAAAACTTCTTCAGAACTTAACACATTGCATGCGGGAGTTTCTCCATTTACTTATTATCCAATAGGTTATTTGGTAATTTTTATTACACATCAGATCTTTTGATAACAATAAAAATCAAACATTTATTTACTACTTTATGTATTTGTATGTGTTCTCTAAATTAACTGCGGATTTTTATTAACTGAGGACTTTTACCTAACCTCCACATAATGTATTACATACCTGTTTGATATGTTAGATAAAATAAATTCATTTTGTCTTTTTCCATGAACTTCAAATCATTTTTTGCCTTTGATTGAACACACAGCTTTCATCTCTTTTGCAAATATCAAACAGACGTTCTTCAAAAGAGCGATTTACATTTTCTTTGTAATAACTGTAAAATTATATTTCTATAACGTCGAGCCATTTACATATTATTTCTGTTTTCAAAATCGCCCTTTAACAATTTTTGTACCTCAAAAGCTGTAATTATTATATTTATACTAATACATTTAATACTTACTATAAATATTTCTTTAAGCATTAATGTAATTAATATTTTTTCTTTCTACTAAAATAATTTCATATGTCTTCTTGTACTTATATGTGTGAACTTCGCTATGATTATTATATTCGTGTCTTTAAGACTATGGACAAGTTTTGTTACATTTATTTGTCTTGCCTTATCATTTGGTGCTGGGAAGAAATCGCCTAGGGACGTTAAGATTGCCCAGACCTGATATGGCGGGTAAAAGAACGAGGGATCGAAGAAAAGTAGCAGAATGTATCATCTTGATGTACAGTTTTATCAAATGCAAAGACCCCACAGTCCGCTTGTTATTTGGTATTAGGGCTTCGATGTTAAAGGGAATCAGAAGTGTCTGCAGATAGAGGTGAAGAGTCTCCATAGATGCATCGAGCGAATTCTTGTGCAGCGGCGTTCACCTTTGACGCCCGTGGCGCAGTCTATAATTATTGGCAGGTCAGCGAAGCCGAAGTCCGTCCGCGAAAGTTCGTTATACGACAGGCATGTCCTCCCCGTAGGCACTTCCCGTACACACAAACATATATGCGCCTGGAGACGAGGCTTCGTACGGACGTTAATTATCGACAGTTTCGCAAAACGAACTCTCGGCTGTCGCCCTATCGGCCGTATACACGCACCGACGAACGCTTTACCAGGCAGCCTTGCTGCGATGGTTAATTGCATCCAGCCCTGGTACTGCCTGACGTACGGGTACGTATATATATATTAACAAATATATACAAATATATATATGAACTGAAGGTGACACGATCGATTCGATTCACTCCTACGACGAATAATACTCAGTCGCTCCATTGACTTTCATTACTTTTTAGCTCGCGTTTATTGCTTTTAATTGCATACACACGATCTGTATTTGCTAATTTTGACAAACCTTGAACATTCCTCCTTTCCCAGAGCAGTGATGTTAATAGGATGCCTACTGTTGCGACAGCAGTAGGGATGGATAAATCGAAATAGAAAAGACAAAGAGTGTTCTGCCTAGATACAGATTTATCAGGAATACTTAGTTTACTTTGCAAATCTGAATCAGTGAACAGTTCAATGATTTGTTCGACGAACCAATTCTCTGCAGAGTTTTCGAATTAGCGATAGACGTAATATCACCGACAAATTAGTAAAACATAGGGCTGCACCGTTGAACCAATTTGAAACTGTAAGCAGCTGCTACCCGATCTACGTAACTTTAACCGTCTCAAGCTTAACTGCCGGATGTAGTAGTATTTCTTGCGGGAGTGTAACTACGCATAATTAACTGTAAAAATAAAGTAAAAATTGTAGGTCGTATTACATCTGACGTTACTGCATTAAGTTCACTTTAATATTATTTAAAATCTTTATGAAGTGATATTTGTCATGTTATCTCTGTTGATTGACATAATTTATTATATCAAAATTGACATAGTAACGACAAAATAATAATGCAAAATTTTCGAAATGAAATTATCAAAGCGAAATACTAAGCTTAACTTTTTCATAAATAAGACTGTTTCAAGAAGCAGCGCGACTAAGCACTGCGGTTTAGATTTGATGCTATACACCTTAGATGACCCTTTTTACCAGACATTAAACATTCTGGTATAGCACGTACCAGCAGCCGTTTTACAAAACAACGTTCGGAGCCGTAAAACAGTTCATTTCTCGTACCGACTGCTTTGTACTTTCGTGCTATCTGGCCAGGTATTGACGAACGGTATGTGACCAGTGGACAGAAAACCGTGTGCAATACCAGAATGTTTAATGTCTGGTAAAAAGGGTCATCTAAGGTAATTAGCTTTTCGTTAGTTCGCCTTCGCACAATTTATTGCACGGTCAAGCCTAAATGGGACAATGGGCAATCCAGGTGAATTCGAGTCTCGCAGCTATCGGCTGTCGTATAATTGATTGTTTCGAAAAATACGTGCGGACGTTTAAAGGTACCAATCAGACTCGGGGAAGTCGTTCAAACAATATGCACACTTTTGTTAAAATATTGAGCCATGGGGTGGGTAAAGGCAGAGTAGTTTTTGGAAAGAAAACTATGTTTGACCCGTGAGCATTTTCGTGAGAGCTGCCGGACAGTAACCATCGAAATGTCTCTGCAAAGGACTAACGCAGAATTTTATATTTTTTATATTTTTACGTCGAGTGCAAGAGGAACGCGAGGTAGTCGAAGAGTTCCATGAAGATGGAACGCTAAGCATACGAGACGTCGCTCGCCGTTTAGGGTAAGTAATGTTAATAGTATTTAAACGTTAATATTAAAGTATCCTTCTTCATTTATTAATACATTTCTGTATTTTATTTCAGTATGCATCGCTCCGCGGTACATCGAATTCTTCAAGAGAACGAGATGCACCCGTATAAGTTTATACGGCCGCATAATCTAAATTCTGAGGACTTTTCACAGCACCTGCAGTTTTCAACATGGATCTTGGGGAATTATTATTAATCACAGGAGCAGTCCAGGACAATATTAAAATAATCGGCACCTTTCGGACACCCTCGGAGGCATCGGGAGGGACAATACCTTTTACCAGGGATTCTCCAGAAAGTGAAAGTGAAAACAAAAGTGTTTTGAAATAAAGACAGTGCAGTGACCTGTGAGTGCTACCAGCTGTGTTATAAGGTGCCAATGTCTGCGACAGGTCAACATCGGCAGGTAAATTAGTAGAGACGTTAATACATTTGTTAGATCTCACATTGAAACCCTTTTTTATCATAAACAGAATAAGTATTTCCTATTAAAATACGTAAATTCGTTGGCCAATATTATTGTCGGAAATAAAACAAAAAAATTTCGATATTTAATGTCACATTCCTTGTCGTTAACGAATTGCAGTATTCAATAAATTCCATTTGCATACTTTGTGTCAATTACACATAACTAATTCTGATCCTCCTTCATGAGGAATGAATAAATGAACATTACTTTTAATTATTTTGTTCGTTATTTAACTGAGTTTCAATGTAAATACTTCTTATTAGACGTTAAGACAGTTCCGAGAAAAACTCAGTTGACCGCGCTCGCACTGCGGCGACCGGCTCGAAGCTTTCGCTTCTGCTTCTCGGTGCGCGTAATCCCGGCGCTCTGATTGGTCCGTGTTTTTCGTTAATAACTCAAAAACGACGCTTAAAACCCGATTTTTGCAAAGGGAAATCTTGCTTAGAATCACGTCAGCTACCCCCCATTTCAGGGACCTACACGAGTTGTGAGACACCCTGTATGTATAAATTAGCACCAATCGGGATGAAACTTTATGCAATTTGTAGAGTGTATTCATGTTAGGTGTACTCATGTCAGAAAAAGTTTTTGAACTTCAACGGCAAAGAATCAAGAACAAAATTTTCAAAAACTATTAACACTGAAATAATTGATGTATGTGATAGTAAACTACTACGCAACTAAAGGAAACCATCTTACATAGGTTTACTGATACTGTTCGGTTACACCTTCCAAAAGGTATAAAATAAAAAAGAAAAGAAAAATTAACAACTTCTCAGTGGACTAAAATATAAAAAATAATTTCTATTTTATCTATATTACTACAAATATGCAATAACAGTTTAAGATACTTATCTACTACGCTAGTTAAGTGTGTTAAAAACTGAAGCATAAATTTTATTTTCGTTACACAAATGTGCATCAATGGTTAAAAAAAGTTATTTACCCACCTAAATCACTTATTTGGATAGAAAATAAGAGAAAAGCTTGATAATTATATTGAGGATAAACTGTATCTGTTACTGTCTATATTTTCGTCTATTATTACTTGTAATATTTTCCAACTTTGTAATTAGGGAAGAAATTTTTTGTATTATTTTTCTTTTTGTGTGTTGCATAGTATTTCCTAGTAAATGTCAGAAAAATATCACTGGTCATACAGCTTCCATACGTGATGGTGGGATCGAAATATCTTTCTATTGTTGAAAAAAATGGTTCAGCAATACATCACAGTTTGTACTTATATTAAAAAAAAAGAGAAATGGACTATACTGTTTCACAATTATTTAAATTACCAATTAACATTTTACGTAAAAAGAGGAATTTTGGAAAAAGTGGTTAATATTTTTGTTTGCAACTTTCTAATAGCTTAAACAAACGAGGGAACTATAACCACTAATAGATCTACTTGAAAGAAGTAATTTTTGCGTTAAAGCTTGTTACCTATCTCTTGCGGGTTGCTAGTAAACAAAATCAAGTACTAGAAGTATTATTTATTTATTATTATTTTGTTTATTTACAGTTATTGAACTAGGTGTTTAAATGAACTCTTTCGAATTTAAGTTCCGAACAAAAATATATAAGTACACATATATTCTGTATATATTCTCAAAGTTATATAAGTTTTTTAACCGACTTCGAAAAAGGAGGAGGTTACTCAACTCGATCAGTATTTTTTTTTTTTTTTTTTATGTATGTTCACTGATTACGCCTAGCTGGGTGGACCGATCGGAACGAAACCTTTTGCGTCTAGTAGGTTCTGACACCCCATTGGTACCATTATCAAATAATTTTTAATTTTTTAATTGTAAAGTATTGTTATTGCAAAACAACCGACAACTTTTGAAATAAACTTTTCTTGATTTTAGTGCGCTTTTAATATCTTATCACGAACATGATTCCCAACAATTTTGTTCATATACAAATTTCGCGGAAAGCTTTAGTTTTCGAGATATTAGCAAAAAATTGTTGTTAAATTTTGAAATCAACTTCGAACGATTTCTACGTCCTTCTAATACGTTATTAGCGGCATGATTCTGAACGAGTTTTTCCTTATGCATAATTGACGGAAAACTTTAGTTTTCGTGATATTAGTGAAAAACTATTGTTATTAATATTAGTGGAACGCACGGGAAAGACAAGAAAGGGCAATTGCAATGCACTGTACCAAAACACTAACTAAGCTTTACCGCTTTGACACGCGACTTATGCAGCAAGATGAGTTCACGTTGACGTTGGTGTATTATTCCCATTGCTTGGTACAGTCTTCGTATCGTTCTAAAAATGCATCAATTTGATTTGTTAGAAAATATGTTGCGCAGGATCTGCTATTATTTTACGGATACTTTGACCCTTGCGCAGTCCTAAACCGAAAGAGATACACATGCGCAGTAAATTTTTGCAAAGAAAGTTAACAAAGAACAAATGGATGAAGCACCCTCAATCATGATGTAATTAGTTTGTACTTGTCCCTGAAAAAGTGTCCCTTATTTTTTTTTGCATGTTCACCGGTTTTTTCCTAGGTGGGTGGTACGATCGGAACAAAGCCTTTTGCATCTTGAAGAGTCTGACTCCCCATTGGTACCATTACCAAAAATTTTTTCATATTTTAGTTGCAAAGGATTATTGTTGCAAAAAAAATTGAAAAACGAATATCCATGTTGTCTTTTACTTAATTATGTTCATGGCATTTACGCAGACAAAAAAAAAGCCCGGAACAACTGTCTCACAGTATCCTACACAATTCTTCCCATTCCACTAAAAAGCGTGAAATAAAATAATTTTAAGAAAAAAAATACGCCGACTTCGAAATGCACTAAAAAGTATAATATAATTTCTATTTCCTAACGAAGTAATTTCTATTTCATTCAATCATACAATTACGTAACAGATATGAATGAAACCTTTATACTCGTTAGATAGTATATTAAATACATTTCAACCTTTTCGGAGGCGGCGCAAAATAAGATTTTCTTGAACATGTCAACCTTTGGACAGCCGAACATAGGAAAAGCTTGTATAGCTATTTTTTTTTTCTGTACATATAACTCGACAGCACGCCGCGAAGTAGGTGTTAGTGCATATAGAATGTAACTATGGTCTATCTAGATTCATAGAGGAAAGACTCTAGTGATATAAAATTGCACTGCCCTAAAAATAATTGCATTATTATATAACTACCTATTACACCGTAATTATACATGACCTTTCTGTTAATACAACCGTTATAAATAAATAATAAAACAATAAATCGAACACACAAATTTAATAGTTTAACAATAGTGATTACAATACAGTTATAAAACTTGATTGGTTCTGCTAATTGATTTTTTGGAGATTTCACAGATAAAATCAGTGATTAATTTATTTTATCGATTCCATTTGTTCAGATGTAAAATATACATCGATTCAGTAAGAAAAAGGATCTGTAAAAATCGCGGAGTATAACAGCAAATATAACTGGGTTTCGTATTTCATATCATTTCTTCTACCTTTAATATTCTACTAACCACTTACATAATCAGTTACGTTAAGTACAGTACATGGATTTTCCCTATCAGCCTTATTTACTCTACGAATGCAAACTGGATTTAAGGGGTAACGCCACTCTAGAAGTCAGAAAAAAAGGTGATTTTCGGGAATTATTAAAGTAATAATCGTACAAGTTATAAAGTCAGAATAAAAAAGGCCTTATTATATATGTTTTGAAGATGGTTTGTAAATTTTTAGAAACAATTTGGATTAATAATGGCGGCTGCAGGTGCTGGCAAGCAACAACACCATTTTTTGAAAGGGCTTTATGGCCGGACTGTTTTTTCATTAACGCATGGTCCTAAATCAAAAAATCCAAAAATTTCTCATATTATGTACCAAAATCTATGGAACATCGTACGGAAATTAAAAAATATTAATAATTGTTAATTTAGTGTAGATATGAACAAAAAGTTTCGAAAAACGGCAGAAAATTAGGCATTAAATTGTTAATAAAAAGTTAAGTAGTTAATTAATCAAAAAATCCGTACGATGTTCACTGCATTATACTATTTTACACCTCTCCACGAAATTTCAAGTCGATTAGTTAAAAACTTTTCGAGTTATTTGTCCGGCCAGTTCAAATAAAGTGATTTCGAGAAAAACGCGTTTAAAGTTTTGATTGCCATTCAGCATAAGAAATTTGTTATATAACTTTAATCAGCGATGCCTGCACCATACATTTGGCCTTCTATATTAACATCCTCCATGTCCTCTTCCTTCTTATTGAATCTAAGATTCAATCTCGACATTTTTGAAGCTTCATTCAAAGATTGTTCTGAAAACTCTACGCATCGGGCGTCGGTTTGTAGGCAAAAATTGTAAAAAAATTCGTTTGCGACCTGCCCCTCACCTAAAACTTTTTTCTCATATTCTATACATAATAAAGCATCATTTAAGCAAAAAAAAAAATTTTCGACTTTTTCAAAATTCTAGAGTGGCGTTACCCCTTAAGAGGATAAACTACCAAAACCAGTTACCGCGTTTTTGGAATATTGCATTTTTATTTTTTCATTAAATCTCTTTAAAAAACAGACAAATTTTATAACCTTTCTTCGAGTTTTCATTTAGGCTTAAAATACTGTACTATTTGAAAGAATGTAATGAATTGTTACTTTTGTGAGTTTACTTCGATGAAACATTTTGCTATAAAACCTTATTACAATTATTGCACTTATATAAAAAATTTAAACTAAAAAATGCTAAAAAAGCAAGGAATTTTATACAAACGAATTGTTATATACAGTACTGGTTTATGGTTTTAGGTGTAAACAGTCAATAAGATTTTCGGTAATAAGATTTGGAAGTACTTTTGTATATATTTCTTATAACCGCTTTTATTTATTTCTAGAATGTTTAGCGTGAATAATAATATAATAAATCTGTAAGATTTATTGCATCTGTAAGATATTGGATCTGTAAAATATCGATGCTTCTGTACGCTTGGAAAGTATGCACTTCAAACATGTTTTTTTGTCTTATAAGATCTGTTTTTTGCAACTTACATACAGCTACATCATTCTATCATCAAGGAAATCTGATTGACAAATATTCATAATTATTATACAAAAATAAACATGGATAATAAATGGGCACAATGTAACTCACAGATATGAATTTTCCAACACAGTTGAACGCACGGAAGTCGAAAGTAACGGAAGGTCAAGAAATGTTGATAATTGTGTAGGGCAATTGTTTAGAAAATCCGGAGAAATTGAAGAAAGCATTTCGGAAATTAAAATTTACGAACAGAAAAAATAAACAATAATAAAATTACGCCGAAAAATGAATACCTATGATAAATATTGATTGGTATTTAACGAAAGTGACAACAAGAATAAAATCCATACAAATTCATGTATTGCTAAGTAACAATGGTTACGCATGTAATAATTTGGAAATGACAGAAACATTTGTGAATCACCGAGGAGTCTTGGAATCATTTCCTCGGGAAATTAGAGATGAAGAGGAATAGGAGATTCGCCGTCGTTTGAAATACGAGGTTCAAATAGCGTCTATCCAGGAACCATTTCAGTTTTCTACTGAAAGCAATTACCAGAATGCTAACAATAAAAAAAGTATCTTCTTCTTGATTTAATCAGTAGTGATATATTAAAACAGTGTTAAGAAAGTGGTATAAGATTTTTAATTCAATCCTGTGTTGAAAGAACTTTTCAATATCAAGCAATTCAAATCATATTAATTTTAAAGACCGAAAAACTGTGAAGCGCTAAATTCATACCGCTCGATGAATCTTCTTTCAGAAATGTTAGTAATCGAATAAACACTGTCATAGCAGAAAACCAGTGTGTACCGGGACATCAATTTGGATTTAGGTGCAAACACGGTATAATTCGGCAAATACAACGTATATTCAGATAAATAAATCAAGCGTGTGAACAAAGAAAATATTGTTTATGAGCATCAATTCATATCTCAAAAGCACTTTATTAGTAAACAGATAAAGTATTCAAATGCTATCTGTGAAATAGATTAATTATAATGAAATAGTAAAAATTATTATATTATTTATTAAGTCAACAGTAACGCAAGGAAGTGTGCTGAGCTTTCACTTGAGATTCAAAAAAATTCTTTTGTCATTTTTAACTATTGAAATACACTTTAAGTTACTTTCGTTCAAGTCGTTTCTTCTCACAAACTTTAATGAAATAAGAAGTTAATTAATGTTTAGAAGATATAAAGCGTCGAATTTTTTTATATTTAACAATTCTATAAATAAACAAATTGTGAAAAATTTGATATGCGCTCAGAACAACATTTGTTTTAGGATGATCTATATGTAACGTCATAAAGCTTCAACATTATAGGTTTTCACAGTCACTAATCACAAAAGACATCTAAATATTTGCACGAACAGTTATAAAAATAGAAAATTAAATATTATAAAGTCACATAAATTCTTCAGAATGCCGAAGAAAAAGAAAAAAAGAAAAAATTATGCACAAAACGATATTTGTTCAGGAATAAAAATCTTTAAAACAGGCACTTCGTTAAAAGTTGCCGCTTGAAAAGTTTCATGAAAAAAAGCATTGTTATCAATTAAATGAATTTATTGTATATGAAATACTTTCATTTCGCAAAATATTATGATCTTAATAGTTTGCTTATTAACTGATGAAAGCAATTACATTAAACATATTTAACATTTATATTAAATATTACAGTAATAATAAATGAATAGGATGTGCTGAAAACATTGTTTAATTGCTGGGTCATATGAAAATTCTCTGATTTTAATTAATTTAAAATGTTTTCTTTCATAAATGTAAATTCTTATTATTTTATCGGAACGTAAACATTTTTCTGGTTTGAATAAATGTATTAAGTTATAATTTTATATTGTTTAAATATAAAAGAAATTTCAATTATCCATCTGTTTTCTTAATCACTGTTTGACCACTGGGACATCTACCTTACATCATTCCAATAAACTTGCCGACCGATTACTTGAAGAAACGTTAGAAATTTACACAGACTCAAATAATTAAAACCAACAAACATATAAATTAAATTCTAATGCTCTGCAGGCTTTCTAGTTATTGTATAAATTGACAACAATAGACGTGAGCTAATGGACACAATATCTACTATTGATTCACTGTTATCTTCTATGATATAACATATGGTAAGATATACTTATTATAGTGCTATATTAAATATAATATACTATATACTATGCACATTTTGCTTATAGTTTTCCAATATGTCATACATGCATAATCAATCTTATACTAATTATTAATTTATGTGCATTAATCATTTCGATATTAATTTGCTTACTATTGTTACCCTTGTTTAGCGAAATTGACACAAGCTATTAGACCCTGACAATCTGTCAATATGCTAAGATACGTCAGAATATGTCATTTCCAAGCACAGCAGTATGATTACTACATTAGCAGCAGAAATGTCTATTCCAGCATGTTTGTTTATCGAAACTCTAATAGGTAAACCTAAATAGAAAATATTCTATCTTTAGACAATCTTTCTATTTTGAAATAATGTATCTATCAATTTTACCAAATAATGATGATAGAAAATAACAATATATAAATATTTTGTTACAAAAGATTTAAAGAAAAATGATATAATATTGCACTTTTGTAGCATTTCGAGAAGACACAACGAAAGTTCCAATTACGAAACATAAAATATATTTCCAGTTATTTTAATAGACAAAAAACAAGAATTTCATAATATATAATCTTATGTAATATACATATAAGTAGCAGAATATAATAAAGGGTTCTTTGTGATGTAGATTTTTGTAATTTAAATATTATTAAAAAACTGTGATATGATTACCGTAGTAAAATTTTTAAGAGAAAAACCTTCATATATTACCAAAATTGTACATAAAGATATGGTTTAGTATTTGGGAAAAATGTTCAATCATTTACTTCGTCTTTCTCAAATTTTCTAACAATAATCGAAACCCCAACACACTACCGACTCACACAACATATGACTCTATGCCAAAATTTTACAGATTTCGAAATACAGCATTTTTTTAATGAATTAATGGAAATTTTTCTTTTACTACTATTTGCAGTTACGTGGAATACTTGTTTAATAATCTAGACTTTTATACTTGCAACTTCATAATATACTTTGAACTGTTTTGTTTAAAACTTTTCATGATAAAAGTTTTCGAAACGTCAACTCATTGTAAGGTTTTCTTTAACTTTTCTAACAATGGACCACTCTTTTGATGAATTTAATAATACCTCTTTAACGAGATCTGTTTTATTCTCTATTCCTTTCATCTGATCATACCTTTTAATTATATGTACATTATACTCTTAAGTAACTTTTACATACGATAATTTCATTTATTCTATCAAATTTTTTCTTTTTTCAGTAAAAGATAACGAGTTTGTAATATCTAAACCTGCCTATTTACTTTTACTCATTTTATTATAATACTTTTACGTATTTTGTTTTATAATCAAAATACGTGAATCATGTTCGTTTTACAGAATTTATAGTATTGTGTTAACTATTTTGTGAAAATATTAATTATTTATTATACATTATAATACTTGAACAATTTCTTTTAAATTCTAACATTAAATTGTGTCATATGTATTATACATCAAGCTATCATATTTCCGCATCACTAATATTCGGACACTTTATGGCAAATAAGTGTTTTATGTAAAGCAATTTACCAGCAAATTTTATTAATATATTCTATGCGTAAAAGTAAAATGAAAATGTTACATCAAGACACGGTTCCAGACATTTTATTGAAAAGTTATAAGAGAAATACAAAACGACAACGAACTGCTTCGCTGTCCAATATCACATACAGAATATTCCAGTTTTATCCGCGTAATTTTACCAGCATATTTCATCAACGAAAATAAGAAAAAGGATAGATTTTAAACGTATTCTTAAAAGTTACTAAAAATATATGAAAATCGAAGATTTTGTTATTATAAGATATTTAAGCGTTTCCATTTTAATAAATTTAGAAATACTGGTAGACACTAATAAACAAAATGTTTGCTTTTTATTTAATAATTTTTAAAGTGCTAGCTCAAAGAAATGAAGATTTTATTATGTCCAAATGGACTCACATCATATTCAAAATAAACATCTTTCCACTACCACTAATTACCAACACTTCCATCATCCAAATATTAGACAATTTGAATTATTTTTACTATAGATTGCCTACAGTTAATGTTGGTATTGGTATCTATCTAGGCCTAGGCTATAGCTAAATGAGTTGGTAGCAATGTTAAAATAGGCGGTCTTTTGTTTTATGCAGTCTTGTGGATCGGTTACCGGCGATGCACGTTGCAACGTGCACTTGCGCGTCTTTCTTTATATTGTATTTTTTGTAATAACATCCTTTCGTCCAATAAACTATATGTGTTCTTACCTAACTCTGTCAGGTAAGAATATTGTATTAAATTTTATCTTTTATTATCATTATCTGTATTTCTTTCAAAAATGGAAAAATGGATCCACTTTCAATATAAACTGCTCAATTATTCGTACATAATACCGAAAGAGAAAATCGTCTATTATCATTTGGTATTGAAGGAGATAATCGCCCATTATCATTTAGTATATTTCTTTTTTCAATAAAACATTTAGAGGGTTATGTTTATGTAACGCATTTTTATTATTTTTATTTATAGAGCATATTGGTAAAGTTTGACATACAGGACTGAGACACACTGTTTGTGGCATTAGAAAACAAAACAGTCCATTGACAGGTTACACTTTTTTTCGAACGCAAGGAACATGTTGGTAAAGTTTGGCGGTGAAGAACTGGGACATTCTATATAATATTTAAAAAAACCTGTTATTCTGACATTCTAAAACTTTACATGCTTCGTCAAAAACACTTACAATTAGACACTGAGTATTCAATTTCTATCTCTTGATTTATTACCACTAGATTGGATTAATTTTTTTCTTCTTCGAAACGTTATTTACTATACTTTTAGATTATACGCCTATATTCAAGAAATATACAATAAATATGACTGATAAATTCGAATATTTTACTTGAATTTTACGTTGATTCGGTTACGTAACGAATTGATTTAAGCCCTGTTTAATATCTTCGTATAATGATCTCTGTATTTATGTTCGTCGTAACAGCGTATATGTAGTGGTTGCGGTCAATACACATACCAATTGCAGCTCCATAAAAGCTGGCGTATCGTTTCGAAATGACACGGCTTATCGATCTTCGTTCTTGGGAGATTTTTTCTCTGTATTTTTTTTAATGTCTCAAACCTTCTTAGCGCCAGCTAGGAAAATAAAGAGATAAAAGCCCCAACAAAAAAGGAAATTTTTTCCGAAAAAGTCGACGTGTTCTTGAATCGGCGTGATTTTTAACAGTGGCAATGCTACTAGAAAAGTTTCGTGCCTGATTCTCGTTTCCTGCAGTCTCCACCGGTGAATTTACGTTAGTGGCTGGCGATTTTGCTACCAGCTGCTTGATTTCTAAACACGAAAGAGACTTTCGTCGTTAGCGTTTTCACAGAAAACAAAGGAAAATACAGATGGTTCGTTACAGAGTCTCTCATCCTTTCTCGCCGATGAACGTTCGGTGGAATTAACACCGGAACATCCAAATCCGTTGAAATGACGAATTTCAGAATTTTCATTTTACATTTCAGAAATTACAAACTTTTTCAACTGAATTTACAAGTATGTTCATAAATTTCACGAATAAATGTGACTTTTTTATTTTTAAGACGGTGGACGATCTTTTTTCTGATTTTGCAAGCAACAATGGTAACTGATATACTGATTAACAAACTTTACGTAAAACTGAAATAAAATATTCGAACGCGTCAGCCATAAATATATTTATCAATTTATTGAACTAATAGCAGGCATATAATCTTAAAGTTTAGTAAGTAACATTTCAAGAAAAAGAACAGTAATTTGTTCGTAACAAATCAGTATACATCATTAAAAGTAAAATTTATTTGGTATCAAGTGTTTTTGATAAATTTTACAACTAAAATTGTAGCTTTTCCTCAATTTGACATGTAACACATTTCTTTTTCATAAAACATTCGAATATTAATGGGACGTGAACATGAAATAAATCGTTAAAGTATATTACGCAACTAAATATTGCAATTGAAAAGAAATTGTGTGTACATGCAATTTTGCTCGTTATTCAAATGTTTACATAAATTTGTGAGTCTAAAGAAACAGTATAACTTTAACAGTATAAGGCCAGCTTGGATAGTGTCGATTTTTTCTTAAAGTAAAAAACGAGCATCAACGAATCACGGTTATATTCATAGATATGTATACTGAACAATTGTGTAAAGCTTCATAAAAATCGGCGTGTATCAGTCACCGGGATTCACTTGTAAGCTGCAGTTCCTATTTTCAGCTTCTTAATCAATCTGTGTAACAAAATGGAGCATTATATTTAAAAATTTTAATGTAATTTTCATAGAACACGCCTCGATCATCATAGTGTGAAACACACCAACTCTTGATATTATACACTGTTTGTCCAAAACATTCTATTATGTCGCTCACAAAATAACATATGTGTTCCCAGATAAAACAGTTACACTGTATGTGTGATAGACAAGCGACAGTTTAAGGTATGTACTTGACATTGCATATAACATTATATATAATGTTCATAATACCATTTTTATTTTAGAACATTCCCTCAGTCTGTTTGACACGAATATTTTGTTGTTTATATGACTGTATTTACATGATACGCAATTAATTTATTTTGTGCAACAGGTGAAATGGACAAAAATAAATTTTAAATTCTGTACACAATGATAATGTAGCAAAATAATAAACGTGTCCTAAAAGTACCCATTTTTTTATATATACGTCGATTTTCATAAGCGTATGAGATTTCATTTACGCAGATAAGTAAGAATAATAGAAAATTTATAAATATTAAGCAATTGGTTGAATTAAAATTAGGTACCTTTAACATTTCAATCGTAGAAATTAAAAAGAAATGGGATAAACACGAAATAAAATAATAAAATTATTATGATAAAATTATAATACACAAACTAGAATGAGATTCCTAGATTATGTCGTGGGCTAAAAGAAAAGATAAAATTTCAATGTAACAACTTTTTCAAAATGTAACTGTCACTTCTAATTTTGGTTTATTACTAAAGCAAGAATTCGGAATGAGATTGGAAAAAGATTTATCTGTCATATTTTTTAAAAATCGTGAAATTCGACAATTTTTTATTTCGTCAAAATAAATAAAAGTATATTGATCTTTCAGTTTATAAAAAGATATTTTCTTGAAATAAATTAAAAATTTAAGTAAGTTAATGGGAGAGGAGCCTTGTACTTCCCCATATATTTCTACTTCATAAAATATAACCTAATCTAGCCTAATTATCTTACTGACGTTGATAGAATAGCTACGTTAGGTTAGTTACATTTCAGGGGTAGGAAGTGCAAGGGAGGGGGCTCCGTATTCCTTAGCATTTAGCATAATTAATATCGACTGCTACTTTTTTTAAGAAACTGATTTACGTGTGGTTTTCAGGGTATTCTATGATTTCACATTTTAGATGTTATGAAAAATAGATGCAGTTTGTTAATGAATTTTGAACGTATTCGTGTAAATGAATATTGATTATATAGCCGTCCATATGTTTCAGCGATTTTCCGTAATAATGCAAATTATATTATACATAATATCATTTTATTCAGAAAACTATCTTGTATGTGTTGCAATACATGTGATACATGTGATTAAATACCTTTACGAAATTGAGCAAATTTGTTAATTTCAAATTTATTTCTTAAGTAGATAACAATAAATACATCATTTTTTCGATATCCAAACGATGCCTTGGTTTAATAAATCTCCTTTATGACTGATTTCTTGTTTTAATAGTAAGATAAAACATTGGAAAAGGAACTAGTAAAATAACTTTTTGGGGAAGTTACTGTTGCAATTTTATACAAAATTTAACAAATTCGAAAAAACAGTACAAACGAGATTAAATAAAAACGAGTTTAAATTTATGTAGCAAAATCATTTGTTAACCATAAAGAACAAAGAAAACTGGGAATTAATTAACTAAATCGAATATGTACAATGTTTAATCTACTGACTAATGTAAAAAACATAGCGGACTTGAAAGAAAATCATTTCACTAATAACAGTGACTAAATTACAGCAATAACTGCTGTTTAAATATTCAGGTATGAGTTCAAAGTAATTTAGAAATGTTAAAATAGATGTCTATCTTAAATATCCATATAGACAGATATTAATAAGTATACTACATAACAATTTTGAATAAGTTTCTTACTTGTATTCAAACTTATCTACTACGTAACAATTTCTAACGAGTTATTTACTTTTATTGAAAATATTATTTCAATTGAATCGGTTAGTGATTTTCGAACTAAAAAGCGGAATAAGTTTAATAAAAGAAATATACTATCGATTTTTTTTTCAACACTTTATAAATTCGGTGGCACTGAACAATTTTGTGTTCGGTAGGTACAGGTTAAAGTTTCGATCGGTGAAGTTCGAATAGAGTCCATCTGGATACTGTGCATTAACTCCGATCCACTTACGATAATTAATGAAATTGAATTTTCAAGTTTCTCGGTGCAGACGTAAAATTATCGTAAAGCCAATGGTGATACGTATGGTAGCGAATTCCTATGGTTTTTCGATCACACGCTGTTTCGTATATATTTATTCCCTGTTGAATTATTTATTTTACACAATAAATAACTGTAATTAGCTGAATTATTCATTGATATAGCCAGCTTACATAGGAGTGTAAATATTAATTTTAATTACTGATTAATTAATGTATGTACCATAAAACTTTCCTTAGTGGTGAATAATATCTTACTGAATAATATCCCTAACAAAGAAATAGTGTCCCTATCCTCATTAGTCTCTATTAAAATAACGAATGTGAAACGTTTTCTATTTGATTTTCTTTCAAACTTAAACCGCTAAACGAATTTCAATAAAATGTTAACTATATGTACAAAATATTCATCATAGATTACGACGTAATTTATACGTTAATCGATTTTAACGAAACTTTCTATGTATATGTAACTTACTTAACCCTTTTAGTGTCAGGCATTTTACAGAATATGTACATGCGAAGAATGCCACTGGTCGATTTGATATGCGCGCTTATATGAACAGCTTTATAAGAAACAAAATTTCGATTTTCTGAAGGAAAATGTTACTATTTATTCTTCTAAAACTTGAAGAATATGGAATATAGCATTGTGCAGCGAAATTTTTAGTTATAAAATATGTTTAATTATAAAATTGTTATATACTTATGAGTATATATGTATATAAAATTTAACAAACAACGCATCGGCCTGTGGCAATTTTCGCATGAGGACTGAAAGGGTTAAATCTATAAGAAATATGTTATAATTTTCATTACAGGCTCAGATTAAACTTTCACTGTTTTTCTTCCTACTTCCATGAATTGCAATTTTTTTTAAGTAACGGACACGTGTCATATAAGAAATTAATCCACCTGCTAAAGAAACTGGTCATTTACTTCAACCCTGAAAAGTTATACTACTTTAAAGAGTGTTTCAAATATTTTCTCGAGTCATTGCTTGTTCTTTATGAGAAAGCAGTAGGATCGTAGATATTTGATATCTTAAAATACGCAATAAAACGGATTTCCGTTCTTTTTCCTCATATTCGCACAAATACGGATGTTCAATTATGTAATGTTTTCTAAATCTACTTTCACTCAAACGGACTCGTAAGCTCGTTAAAGAATATAGATGCTTTAGTAAATAAATCGAATAGGGGATAACTTTGACCTTAACATGTATTATAAAGGACAGTCTCCTTAGTAACTTTTTCTAATAACTTAAACGCTGATCATTGTTTACTAGAAAGTTACTAACTTTCCGGTAACTGATCGCGATATATCTAACAGATACATATGTCAAATAAACGTACCTGTTTTAAATGATTATTTTTCTCTTCTTTTGATTTAGCAGCTTGATCAAGTTAAAAAAACATTACCAACAAAATTTATGTTAATTTTTAGATGTGTTCCTTATGCGTTAAATCTTCATATGTACGTTTAACGACAATGTTAAGGTTAAAAGTTATATTATTTATTTAAAATATTTTACAAATTTATGAAACTAATCGAAGAAATCACCAATTATTCACGAAGAAATCAATCAGATTTCTATATTAAAACGTTGATTACAAATCACCTTTGTATGTAATTTTAAATATAGACGGAACAAGGTAGAAACTCGGCGGTCGGGCAATTTTATGGCGGCTGCGAGTTGTAAAACTGAAGTCTGCCAATCGCTCTTCTAGGAAGAGCTTCGGGAAACATCTGTCGAGAATTGCTATGAATCTCCGTTTTCTAGAATTATTAAACGTGTAATTATTTTGCAAAAGGTTAGCCATATATCTCGTACATATACACGCGACTAACAGAGGGTTAAAAAGCTACCAAATTGTATACATATATTGTAATGTAATTATGAATAACGTACATACACGTTTTCAAATATAACAAGTTCATTATATCCCGTAGATTCAATACATAAATAAAATTTATGTTTGATTTATACTGATTCACTCGAATATCGTCGAAGATATCGATGACACACAAATGTAGAGGGAAGTCATATAATTTCAAGGGACACAGTAGAAGAAGTAGTTTTTCTCCATACAAAAAGTCAACTTCTATTTTTTAAACGGAATTATGTTTAAAATTTAGTACACTACTTACAACGAAAAATTATTAGTTTATAAAATATTATTATTTCAATATAACGAAATATCATTACAACGTAGTTAAAAATTCTTAAATTCCCAAATTTCTAAATATAATATTTCTACATTTGTGAAGTTCCGAAGACTCTTAAGATTTTCACATTCTCAAATTTCCCCATCCTTAAATTGCTAAATAATAAAATTTCTAAACCCCAAATTCATAGATTCAAAAATGCTAAGGTTCCAACATGCCTAGATTTCCACATTCCTAGATTCTCAAATCCCAAAGTTCCAAATATCAAAGTCTTTAAATTTCTGAGTCAACAATTCCTATATTTTTAAAATCGTATGCCCCTAATTTGTTAAGCGTTTCTATTATATAGTAATTTTTTTTTTATTCTATACGAATAAAAGCTTAGCTTCTGTCTGATAAATATTTTCTGAATATTTGCTCTGTGGAAAAGTTTCATTAAGAAAATATCAAAGCTGGAATTTGTTAGTTACATGTAGACTTTTGTATCGAAATGGATGTATTCGCAAAAGCTTATTTTTCTCTATCTGCAGGTTTCATTAAAAAAATGTCGAAAATGGAATTTTGTTATGTTAGTGTTATGTTAATTTTAGTATGGAAATGGATTTGTACGATCGCGAACTCGGATGGTGGTAAATGAAAATATAATTTGAGCTCCTACTCGATCGCTGTGCTCGACGGCAACTTAATGTCGTGAGGACGAGTTTGTATGGTGGTAAAAGATTGCTGGTGTTTAAACTTAACACTTAGTTTATTTAAACTAACTCTTAATTCTAACTGTTACAAATGTATATGTCGGTGATTTGACTTGATTTGATGTTTAATTCGGTCTGCCTGTGTTTCGGTGTGTTTCTAAGAAGGAAAACTTATTGAGAGATGTCTGTGGTGGGATGATGGGAAAAGGAGGAAGGTATTATGTAAAAAAGAGGGAATTTTGGAGTTTTGATTGGGTTAGGAGTTCTGGAAATTAACAAGGGTGGAAGGAAGGAGTGGAGGAAAAAAGGTGGCAGTAGGGATGGCAAGGGAAACGGTACTTCTTGGGTTTTTCCGGAATTTTTATGATGGGTCTGTAGCGGTACGCGGATTGGGATTAGGACGGATGACTTCAGGATTGCTTTATGATGAATGCTAAAATGTATTTTTCTATTGCCTTTTTAAGAGTCGAGGTTAATGATGAGACAGGTATAGCGACCCTAAGTTGTACGGTGCTGTGCCATCGTACAGGAATTGTACAGAAAAGTCCTGTTTCTGCACCTTCACCACTAACAGTGCCCTAACCTAATTAAAACTAACCATAACTTCATTTCTATTTCTCATAATTATCACTACAAATTAACTTAAATTATGGCATCGGTTTTAATATTAAAATATGTAGTATGGACCGCGATATTCGAACACGCAAATATTTCCTTGTATAAAAAAATTGTTAAGTACCTTTCGATACAAAATTGTACTGTTTAAAGAGTCAATTACACACACAGAAAAAATATATTTTCAAAGTGACCTTTAAACTTAACGATGTTAGTATTTTAAATTCCAGCTGACTTTTAACTAAAAGAAACAGCGTTTTTCTAAAGGAAGTGAAGAATTATTACATATTTGAGTTAATATTTTAATAATACAGTTTCAAGTCATTCCCACATTATGAAAACGCGGTATTTTCTACCTAATTATAATAAATGTTAAAATTATTTAAAACGTGTGGTTGTAGATTAGAATACATGGACTATATTCGATGGTATCTATTGTAATTTCTGAACAAGTTTTAATATGGGTTCTCTATAATATACATCAAGGTCATTGCAGCAGTATTTGCTCCATGTTTGACATATTTATCGATGTTTCTATCCATTTACTGTTGTAAATAATTGTTACGAACTTATGAAATAATATTCAAGTAATTATACGTAATAAAAAACCACCATACTTTTTTTTAAACTTAACTCTAATGTTTCTTTGAATTTACATATTCCATTACCAAAAAGAGGTTAAGTTTTACATACTAAAAATGAATTAATCGTGAAACCAGCCTGGTTATATTTTTTGAGGTTTTATACATTTGTAATAAATCTGTCAGAAAAAACTACATACAGTCATAGGAAAATAAGCTTAAAATGTAGCGGAAATGTAAAATAACTTAATACAAATTTTGTTCTTAATGCGATAGGATAGCAGTAGGAGATTACCTGTTGCTCTGTAACAGGGTAATCATTTTGTTAATAAATTTAGAATGCAATAAATTAACTTACTACCGTAAACATTTTTGCATTTACGATTTAGACATATCAAATAAATGTTGATCAAGTACAGATTAACTTATCTGTAATAGAAATGTCGTATAAATTTTTTTGAATATCTAATACATCGATCATTAGAAAAGATTACACAAATTCTGGAGAATACAGTAAAAGTTTCGATAATGTCAATTTCACAACATGAAACAGCAATTTCTTCTTTTAGAGGACAAATTTTTAAATATTTGCCTATAAATGATGCAAATAATTTGTAAACAATTAAACATATCACAATATCAGATTGTGAAAGCATGATTACTTATAACGGTGATACACATCATATGTTTTCTATTGTACATATGTTACATATGTTTCATGTATATTTCAAATATTACATTCATTTCGTATAATTACATAGAAGATACATTCCACGCCTATTTTATGTAATCATATATTACACATATATTATATGTAAACATAAATTCATATATTACTTTTCTTTTATTAGCTAGTACTTTAAACATTGGATAATAAACACAAAATATAAACAACCTGTGTATTAATGCTTCGATGTTTGTAAATTATAAAATGCAAGCCCTTAAATATCTTGCACTTTCAAAATAAATGGCTTATATACGAAACTGTAATTGATAACGGATAGATAAATATTTTACAAAATTTGGTAGCTTTAATAAAGATAAAAATGTTAGGATTTAATGGGGGACGATTTATTAAGAAGAAACACAAATGAATAAATAACATTCGAAAACCAGTTTGCAATCAATATATCTTTGCTATATGCATGAAATGCGAGAATTTTCGGATATGAAAGCTAATTTCAGTGGACCCATGAGAGGGAGCAGATTCCACACGAATCGAACGAACGAAGACGTGATGCACAGAGACTGCATGAATATGTGTTTACATCAAACATATCCAAGGTGGGTTACACGGTCCGTGGAGGGTTGTAACGCGGGATTGCAGCAGCGTATCTGCACGTACATTGAACACGAACACACGTTTCCACCTCCACTCTTGCTCATCCCCCATAGAAATGGGCGGAGGAGATTTTATTACCGGCAACCAGATAATGCTGAATGTGCTCCACTTCCAGCGTGCAGCATGCGTTATTATGCGAGTGCCTACTGGACGACTACTATTCCACCAATTGTGTACTGCTCAATATGTCATTACGCCGAGGTACACTTGTATCCATATAACAGCCTACGAACCACAAAAACGATGCGTCACTTTTCTTTCTTCAAAATGAAATACTCATGAAACGACAGTGAAATTCGTGTCGCGCTGATTCCATGTTCAACCACAAGGCACGCTTTTTTTCAATTTTACCGTTCCTCTCGATCGTACAGCTTATTGATTTCTTTTCTTTTCTATCCAGCTTAAGCTGCGCGATATGCAGCATGTATCGCAAACTTTGCCAGAGTGTTTTGCAAGTCAAACAAAAGTCTGAAATGACGCGTAACAAAAAATCCGTAAATGCTTCATTAACTTTAAAAACTCTAAAAGAGAGTTAAAAATAGCTATAAAGTTGTGTGCTTTCAGCTCTGACAATTATCGAATTGATTTGTGTAGAACGCCGATAATCTAGTTCTTCGTTAGAATATAATTATATTTAATGATTCTGGTCCAACGAATTATACTATGTATTAATTAAATTAAAATATACTTATATGTATAAAATTTATTACTATGCTAATCAATAATTATGATCTTTTTAACCAACAGATTGTAATACACCAACAATTTTGGAACTGTCCAATAATTTTAAAATAGTTTAGTATGTACTTTACTATAATTGTTGAAACCATTTTTATTTCGATATTAAATCTTTTAATATTGATCAACGATATATCGTTATTAGCAACACCTGCAAAAAGTGTCAACGATTGTTTGTTCGAATTTTAACAAATATTGAAATACAATTAGAACGTATTGTTTCTCCCTATATTTCGTAATATGTTTCGTTTTGAATTTTGTAAATATTATTTTTTTACGTCTTTTTGCTCAAATTTTACCAAATTCAAATCAGTTCTATGTTCCATTATTAGATACAATTTTCTGAATTAATGCTGTGCTGACTCGCGCACGTTTATTCAACAGAAATTAATCCGTTGAATAATAATTGAATATGAGTCCGAACGGTTGACTCGAAGACATCCTAAACGGTGGACTCGTGAAATTGATAAGTCCGTCGCGAATGACTCGTGAAATTTCTAAGTCCGATTTAGGTGACTTTACTTGAGATTCTTTTTAGTCCGACTCGGATGACTAATGTTGGAATTCTGACGAGACGTTCCGTCGTTACTTCCTCGAAACGTCGGAAGTGCAAGGAGGCATGCTGATTGGTTCTCATTAGAAACGTTGATTTTCCAATCAACATGCCCCTTGACTTGGGCCCACCCTCTCTTGCGCCCTGAGCGCGCCTTTTTTGGAAGAGGGTGGGAAAAAATACCGATGAGTACGGGAGGATCTCGAAGGCCGGCAACGCCGGAGTTTTTCCCTCCAGGTGACACGCACGTTGTCCTAAAAAGTACCGCTAGGACGGAACCGAGGCCCATCCTCGGTGACCCTTCGGGAAAAACCCTGTTTATGACGGAGTAGTTATTGAAGACTAAATGAAACTTAGAAATTCTAAAGGCATTGTTCGAAAAAATGTAAAACTAAATTGCCGTCGATGGCTAAAAATCTATCTTTCAAAAATAACTGTTACCCGGACCCATCATAAACTACCTACGAAATCCTCGCGTATTGTGTTCCGTAGCACGTTCGGAACATGCTCCCCCCCTTGAGAGCCTTGCCGATCAAAATACAGTAACTAATCGGAAAATACTAAATCTAAATCACGCTGAATAACTAATAAAAAAACACGAAATAAGATAAATCAATAATACAATGAAACGATATAAAACGAGAAATGCTACGATGCCGTGACGCATTCCTCAGAGTCAGCTATCGGAAGCTGAGCCAACTTCTGCACGTTCCTCCTGTAGCTGCCATGGGAAGTCCGAACGGTGACTGCCCTGATGATGTTGTCCTGACCGGGATGAATCTTCTCCACACGACCGAGATGCCACTGGAGCGGTGGTAGATGATCGTCCTTCATGACAACAAGGGATCCCTCCTTGATCTCGTGCGAGCCTCTGGTCCACTTTTGGCGCACGTTTAATTGGTGTATATACTCTTTATACCACCTGGACCAGAAATCCTGCTTCACCTTCTGAATGTGTTGCCATTTTGATAGACGATTCGATGGTGTTTCGCTAAAATCAACCTCGGGCAAACTCGTTAAAGAATTACCAATCAGAAAATGGGCAGGGGTTAAGGCTGAGGGATCGTTGGGGTCAGAGGATAGCGGAACGAGAGGACGAGAGTTAAGGATAGCCTCGATCTCAATGACAAACGTGTTGAATTGTTCAAACGTAAACAATTCCTCACCGACGACGCGTTTCAGGTGATGTTTAAAAGATTTAACGGCGGCCTCCCATAAACCTCCAAAGTTCGGTGACAAGGCTGGCATGAAATGCCATGAAATTCGCTTATCCACCAAAAAATGCCGAACCTTTTCGTCCTCTTGAAGTTTTCGTTGTATGTCCAGTAACTCTTTATTCGCCCCTACGAAATTTGTCCCGTTGTCCGAATAGACATTTCGACATATTCCTCTTCGCGCGATGAATCTTTTGAATGCGGCAATAAAAGCTTCCGTGGTCATGTCGCTGACCACCTCAAGGTGCACGGCCTTGGTTGAGAAACAAATAAATACCGCTACATAGATTTTAACACGGGAGCGGTTTCGCACGCGTCGCTCCTTTATGAAAAACGGACCGCAGTAGTCGATGCCGCAATTAGTAAAGGGCCTGCTTTCCGAAATGCGCGTAGCAGGTAGATTGCCCATAATATATTTCGTTACCGGAGGGTTAATACGGAAGCACCTGACGCACTGACGGACAATCTTCCGTACGGTGTTTTTGCCGTCGATGAGCCAGTAACGCTGTCGAATATTGTACAACGTGGAATTGATGCCTAGATGGTGTCCTTCCAAATGCGCGTTGCGAATAATTAAAACTGTGATGGGATGATTTTTCGGAAGCAGTATCGGATGCTTTTCGTCGAATGGAATTGCTGCGTTCTGTAGTCGACCACCAACCCGTAATATTCCCTTTCCATCGATGAAAGGTTGTAGTGGCAATAATTTACTAATAGATTGCAATTTTGACCCGTTTTGTAGATCCTTTAACTCTTGCGCGAACGATGAAGACTGGACCATTTTAATAATTCGCTCGTCGGCGTCGCGAATTTCCTCAACGGTAAGAGGACCTTTAAACTTGTTTGATGTACGAAATCTTAAGCAGTAGGCAACGATTCTACGGAGCTTCTTAATGCATGAATAGCGGGTTAAAAGTGAATCGTCACGATTAACAGTTGCAAAACAAGCTAGTGGTCTCGATTCTGGAATTTCTTGCGTGATGACGAACTTAGACTCAGGCCAGACCGATTCGTCGCTGGCGAGCCAAGCTGGTCCATGACGCCAAATAGACTCAGAGAGGAACTGCGACGGCGATTGTCCTCTGCTGATCAAATCAGCTGGGTTATCTACTGATTTAACATGTTTCCAGGCATCGGTTTTCGTTTTTAATTGAACTTCCGCGACGCGATTCGCAACGAACGTCTTTAATGTGGAAGGTTCTTTGTTGATCCAATTTAATACTATTGTCGAGTCGGTCCAAAAGTTGATGCTATTGAAATTGTGAGTTATTGTCTTCGAAACGGTGGCATATAATGATGATAATAAAACTGCTCCGCATAATTCCAGACGAGCCAAACTAACTGTTTTTAATGGTGCGACGCGCGATTTCGCACATAATAGTTCTGTTTTAATGTCTCCGGAATTGTTAATGGAACGAAGGTAAATACAGGCTCCATAGGCCCGCTCGCTCGCATCGCAAAACCCATGGAGTTCTAACCTTTCGACGGAATCTTGAGATACTCTTCGACTGAATGAGCATATGTTTAACATGTTAAACTCAGTGGCAAAATTACACCATTCAGTGTGAAGACTGGCTGGTATCGTCTCGTCCCAGTCCAACTTCAATTGCCACAAACGTTGTAATAGTATCTTGGCTGTAATAATAACCGGTGCCAATAACCCTAACGGATCAAATATTTTCGCGATCGATGATAATATTGACCGTTTCGTAATTTTATCGGTAGTTATGGGTTCGACGGTGTAAAGAATTTTGTCTTGCCGCGCGTCCCAGGCAATTCCTAAAGTTTTCACCGTAGCGGTCTCTCCTAAGATCTTGGGATGAATCTGATCTTCATCGAGGCCTTGGAGAAGTTTCGGATCATTGGAAGCCCACTGTCGTATGTTGAGGCCACCCTTCGTGAGCATCCTGCAGATTTGACCTTGTATCGCTTGAGCTTCTTCGAATGTGTCCGCACCGGTGAGAAGATCATCGACATACAGATCTCGTTTCACGATTTCTGCTGCTTCCGGGAACCTGCTTTTTTCATCATCCGCGAGCTGATGAAGACACCTGATAGCGAGGTAGGGGGCTGATGAGAGACCGAACGTTACCGTGTTCAGCTCGAACGTTGCTAAATTTCCACGGTTGTCTCTCCATAATATTCTTTCGTATGCACGATCCTCCGGCCGAACGAGGAATTGCCGGTACATTTTCTCGATGTCACCGGTTATGACATACGCGTACATACGAAAGCGCAGAAGCAGTGAAAAAAGGTCATCCTGGATCGTGGGGCCTGTCATTAGAGTATCGTTAAGGGACAGACCGCTGCTCGATTTAGCCGATCCATCGAAGACGACACGAACCTTCGTGGTTGTGCTTGATGGTTTTACCACGGCGTGATGCGGTAAATAAAAACCTTCTCGTCCCTGTGGCTGCACTTCGCTCATATGTCCGAGCTCTTGATATTCCCGAATTACGGCGGAATATTCGCGTTTCAAACCCGGATCGCGGTTGAATTTCTTTTCCAACGATAGGAAACGATTTAAGGCGCGCGCACGAGATTCGCCTAATTGTAATTTCCGGTCATTAAACGGTAACGCTACGATGTATCGACCCGTGTTATCCCGCGTTGTTGTTTTCAGAAAATGCTCCTCGCATGCATTTTCCTCGTTAGTCAGGTGTCGTACCTGAGGACCCTCCTCTATCTCCCAAAATTTCTGTAAATCGAAATTTGGAGTAGCGATATAAGTCCTATGCTTCCCCGTTGTCGTTGATATGTTCCCCCCGATTATCCATCCCAGCAACGTCTTCTGGAGAATTAAATCGTTTTTCTTCGACGGAGAAATATCTATTTGACCAACGCTCAAGCATGCTAAGGCCGGACCGATGCCTATAAGCATGTCAACGGGCTTTGGTTGGTCAAATTGCGGGTCAGCTAAATTTATATTTGCGGGAATCGGAATTTTTCGACGATCGATTTGTTGATCCGGTACGGCTCCTGAGATCTTCGGTATTGTGATAAATGTGAGGGTGCGTTTAAAGTTCGATACTCTAGATTTGATAACTGCGGAAACGATTCTATTGGTTACTGTGCTTAATTGATTTAGTGACTCGATTGTCGTTGTATGATTTTTAGTCGTTAGCCGTAATTTCGATGCCAGTTCGTCAGTAATAAAATTCGCATTTGAACATGTGTCTATTAACGTTCGACATTCTACCGGTTTCTGGTCTCGGTCCAGAACATAGACTTTCGCGGTAGCTAGCAACCCGTTCGTAGGCACGTCCGTTACGAACGCGGTGCCATGTCCAAAATGCGACCTTTGTTGGTGTAGTCAGGATCTCGATTCGCCGTTCGGTTGCGCGTCTTGATGCAACTGAGTGTTGTGTGCTCGTTTGCACACACGACACTTCCCGAAAGTGCAATCCTCGATTACGTGGTCCGATCTGAGGCAATTGAGGCAAAGTCGAGCGTTCTTCGCGGCTTCGATTCGTTGCGGAACTTCCATAACACTAAATGTCAGACATTGATACTCCGCGTGATGTCCTGAACATATTCGGCATTTCGCATTTGAAACGGACCTCGATGGCTGGACGTTAAACGATTCGGTGCTCGCGTTGACCGGCGGTTGTCGTCTTCGTGAACGCGGTGACGTTGGCGGCGATCGCGAACCCGATTTCTGCGTTACGAATGTCTGTTGCCTCGGTTGCGACGGCATTGTTCTCGCGGGAAAATTGTACGAACGCGCTGGCGCTGGACGCGGTCTAAAACGATCCGGTTGCTGATGATATCCTCTCGATTTAACATCATCCGCGTAGTCCTTGCTCTGATGGGACGCGTTGTGTAGATATTTAAAAATATCGTCGATAACGGGGACTTCGGTGTTCGATAAGGTACGCTCCCAAGCCCTTCGCGTCTCTTTTCCCATCTTCGAAATTACGACGCTACACAAAAGATCGCTCGCCATTTCTTCCCACGACCTGCCCAGTGCTTGTAGCGATCGCACGTGCAGCTGCATGTGATTCACCAGGTCTCGAATCGCTTCTGATGAATCGTTAGACATCGCGGGGGTATCACGCAACATGGCGGCATGACGCAAAACGAGCACCCGTTTGTTGTCGTAAATTTCGCAGAGATGCTTCCACGCGGCCTCGTAATTTTCTTCAGTAATGGTAAATGCAGCAATCGCGTCTTCGGCTCGTCCAGACAA
Organism: Megachile rotundata; assembly: GCF_050947335.1. Taxonomy (NCBI): domain Eukaryota; kingdom Metazoa; phylum Arthropoda; class Insecta; order Hymenoptera; family Megachilidae; genus Megachile; species Megachile rotundata. The sequence goes on along the minus strand of NC_134987.1, from coordinate 2,680,086 downwards.
CGAAAGCTTTAGATAATGTAATTTTTGAACCCCACTAAGACCCGGTTGCGTGTGAATTAACGTATGGAACGCGTCTTTAAATGTAACCCAAGTTTCAATCCGTCCGTCGAACTTGGGTAAATCTATCTTTGGTAAATTGACTGGCAATGAAAACCGTGAGGCATCTGACGCGGGCGATCCTTGTGAAATTTGTTCCGCCGACGGCAGCGTCGGATTTACGATTCCCTCTGCATTTTCTAATATTACTGTCGCGGTCGCAATAATATCATCGAAGAAATCGGTCGTCGTTTCGCGCTCCTCTTCTGCCTTTTCGAAGTTGTCGATCATCCCTAATTCGTCTTGAATCGCGTTAAATGCAATAAATTGCCTACGCAGCCGCTCGATTCGATCACGTAGTTTAGCGCGTTCTTTACGGGAGTCTTGGTATTTCTCAATGTATTTAGCAAACATGGTACATTGGGACTTGAAAGTACGCCGTTTATGCTTTAGTTCCTCAATATGCGCGTCGGTTTTGTTGGAACTGTCTGACGTGACCATTTCAAACGAGATTGGAAAAAATTAGGAACAACGGAAACGAAATGCGAAAGGAGAAAATGTACGAGGGATCTGACTGGTAATTCGTAATAACGAGCCTACCTTTGGCTGGATTCTGCGTGCTGGAGTCGTCTTGAGCTCGAATCGTCGCTGTTGACCTGTAGTACCGGTTGTAAGGCGGCAGTACAGCTTCCAGACACAGGTGGTCCACTCCAAAATAATCGATCCCGAGCGATGATCTCCTGATGCTGATGGACCCACTTGGTAGGAGTTGGCGCTTGCAGATCGTAAGACACCGTGGCCTTCTTGAGCGGGTTAATTGTCTTTTTCGAAACGCAAGACAAAAAACACACGTGGCACTATATTTAGTTCGTTTGCGCACTGCACTCCACAGATCGCGTATCCGGCTCGAAGGACCATAAAATGTGCTGACTCGCGCACGTTTATTCAACAGAAATTAATCCGTTGAATAATAATTGAATATGAGTCCGAACGGTTGACTCGAAGACGTCCTAAACGGTGGACTCGTGAAATTGATAAGTCCGTCGCGAATGACTCGTGAAATTTCTAAGTCCGATTTAGGTGACTTTACTTGAGATTCTTTTTAGTCCGACTCGGATGACTAATGTTGGAATTCTGACGAGACGTTCCGTCGTTACTTCCTCGAAACGTCGGAAGTGCAAGGAGGCATGCTGATTGGTTCTCATTAGAAACGTTGATTTTCCAATCAACATGCCCCTTGACTTGGGCCCACCCTCTCTTGCGCCCTGAGCGCGCCTTTTTTGGAAGAGGGTGGGAAAAAATACCGATGAGTACGGGAGGATCTCGAAGGCCGGCAACGCCGGAGTTTTTCCCTCCAGGTGACACGCACGTTGTCCTAAAAAGTACCGCTAGGACGGAACCGAGGCCCATCCTCGGTGACCCTTCGGGAAAAACCCTGTTTATGACGGAGTAGTTATTGAAGACTAAATGAAACTTAGAAATTCTAAAGGCATTGTTCGAAAAAATGTAAAACTAAATTGCCGTCGATGGCTAAAAATCTATCTTTCAAAAATAACTGTTACCCGGACCCATCATAAACTACCTACGAAATCCTCGCGTATTGTGTTCCGTAGCACGTTCGGAACAAATGCTAAAAAGATTAGAACATATATCAAATTTGAATTCAGCCTTTTCCCTCTTCTTAAATCGAACGCGGGTGATAAAACAAAATTTCTAAGTTTCTAAATTTTTAGTTGGGCAAATATTCTTATAATTTACAAATTTTATTAATCTCGAGATTCAAAATTTTCATTTGTTAATATCAATTACTATTTTATTGCAATATGTATTCATGGCATCTAGCGTAACAATTAAAACTTTATAAATATTTCTTTTACTCAAAATTACCTGGTTTCATGAAATTATATGGCATTTGAAATTCAGTTTTCATCATATCCGAAATATTTTCCAGTAGGCTCAAAAATGTTCACAGCAATTAGTTTACGAATGAAATACTCTGTGTACAAAGGGCAAACAAAAATCACTAGAAATTAATTTTCGTTATATTGTGCAGAAAACATTGTTCTTGATTTACAAAAACTTTTTGAATATAAACATGACATTGACTGTTTATGAATATGTTTGATTTACATATTGCCTTTGACCGACGTATACGATACACGAATTTTATATCGATACGGGCGTTAATTAAACAGAACGTATAAAAAGCCAGGGCTGCGTTGTATAAAACCCTCTGTTTATATGCGCAAACAATATGAGATATCAATATGTGTAAAAAAAAGAATATATGTGGAATTAAAAAGGGAGAGAAAACGCGATGCTACACGCTTCGAAAAACTGTCAGTCAATTTTTTACTAACGGATTTAATTTCTGTTATTTATTTGTACGTTTTCCGTGCACGAATAACTAAAAGGAATATAGACGGTATTTTATAACGCAGGAATATTAATTAAAATTATTTCTGTAACAAAACTTTCGTACGCGCAAAAAGTTCTAATATGCGAAAATACAGTTAGTACAAGTAATTCTCTGCTGTATGTACCTATAATTATAATTACGTTAAAAGAAACGACTTTTTATATTCTTCAAAAGTATTTATTTGTAGTATTATTATATCATTTTTCTTCGTATGAATTTCCAAATAGACCACATTTATTTATTGTTATTTATTTACTAGTATTTCGTGTAAGAATTCGAAAATGTATCTTTGTTTTCACCCTTAAATCGATCATGTAACGGAAGGCTCACTCCACCTTATTCTATTCACAAAACAAAAAAATACTTCAACATGAAGTGTCATATTTTTCAATCGAAAAAGGTTCATCCTAAAACTAATAATTTATTTGCCCGTTTCTTCTCTGATAGATGTAGTCAATCGATTTTTAGAATATTTCGAAAAAAATCGTTAAAATACTCACGCGAAACGAAAATGTATTATTCTGGGATATGAATACTTTTAAGTAAATGTTTATACATTCTTTTTTCAGCGATGATGCAAATACAACATGATTCTAAAGTTTGAACATCTGTTGTTGTATCATCCTTTGCATTTAACGTGTAAATTTTACCATACAAAACTTCACATGAAAAAATATTCTATAATATTCATTACTTCACGTGCAACTTTATCTTTTTCATTATATTTTTCATCATTCTCATTACTTAATGAATTCACCCTATCTTTCCTAATTCAAACAGATACGTGAAAAAGTATAATTTAATGAAATAAATTTTTCTCTATTGAATGCGACAGTGTGAAATAGTATGGCAATGAATAATTCAAAAAGATAACAAATATATACGTCTATGTGATTATCCGCAAATTATACAGAAAATGTAAAATGTAATATAACATTTTTATCTCATTAAAAATATGTCAGTGCATATGTAGGGCATAATGTATCACTCAAAATTTATGTAGAATATGAATTTTAAAATTCCACCTGCAGTTTTCTCTTTTTTCGTGCGCAGTATTACACTTTTTAGCGGGCTGCAAAGATAACAGCGCTTTTAATACCTTTTAACTGACAAGAATGGAAAAACTATAAATTTTGCTAAAATTAAATGATCAATGCTAGCATGTGCTATGGATAGCAGGAAGAAAAAATGATAAAAGCTGTAGAAAAATAAACAAACTGGTAATTTAATGTATTATTGCATTTTATCAGGTAGTAATAAATAAAATGCATTACGTGAATAAATATTATATGTATAAGTAAATTTCATCCTTGTTATAATTTTCGTCATTTTGAGTTTTCTGTGATCTTCAATTAGTCGATATCGTGTAAGGATTTAACTGATTTTTGTTTCCTATTATTTTTTCATAACTAATCATTGTAGATTCTATAGCAGATAACTAATTATTTCTATAACAGATAACTAATTGCCAAAATATATAGAATAGTATCACATGGAATTTTGTCTTCTCTTCATTGCTCTAACAGACTGGTTAACTTCTATGATTGTTCTTTACTAAATCGCAGTAATAAAAATCCTTCTGAGCAGGAAACACAGATGTTTGTCAGCTTGTAGACCCGCTATTCTGGCTGTAAATCTTTTATATGTTCTATAAGAAGAAGCGATGTCCAACACGTGGCTCTTTAGGTGTGAACAAGATTACCGTCGTTACTGGTCTGAAAATCATCTGCTGTTCCTAACCCGGTCGATTTATTAGCACCATACCTCCAAATAAAAGATTTATAGATTATATTATAGATTACTAAATTAATCTTAAAATAGTATTAATACTATGTTAGAAAATAGAAATCGACGAACGGTCGACACAAGCCATGTGCCTTTTGTCCTTGCATTTCCCCTTCCTCAGGGAACTTCGCTGGGCCTAAGTGCTCTAAACAGCCATGCTAACGGGGGTGTCCTCAAGACGAGATCGTGTCTAGGAAGACACTCTTGTATTGGCATTTGCCGTGAAAGGTCAATATTAAAACATTGCAGTATTTTCCAAATCGCGCCCACTAGCTTATTTGGTGAACCTCACCCGTTACCAATAACATTCCTGATTACCTTACAACTATTTATCTGGAAGAGAATACAGGATGTAGCATGTAATTAAAATAGTAATTTTAAAACTGATGTAAGTAAAAACTAGTGTAATATTATTTTTTTTCTTTACAGTTATATTTTTGGAAATTTCGAAGTCACCTTCAAGGTTTTAAATGGAAATCGTATCGCTTATAAGTAGAATTATTGATAATACCATAATAAAATAAAATTTGGTAATTTGTAGTGAACTGATTATTAATGCAGTGATATTCACAGGACATGTCGGTTATCCATCAGATAGCAATATTCGTCTCAATTCATTTTTGTTCAAATATTATTTACGGAATTATCGAAGCGGTTTCCACAACATACTTCATCTGTGTACATACAATTTTATCTAAAAAAGCGAACTGAACCTTCGTGTTTCTCCATTTTTCCAGGAACTTCGCAATATTTTATTTAAAAAAAATGTTTTCACCGATAGATAAATTTGCCCTTTCATGTAAATCATAAACAATTCTTCCATATCTTGAACAGTATGGGAGTTTAAACTGTTCTTCTGACATAATTGAACGGAAGGAGACTTTTAGGTATCGATTCTATGTACATGCAACGAGGCTACTTAACAAAAATGTGATAATACTCGATGCTAGCGAGAGCACGAATGGATTTCACTTTTCCACGTACTGGCAATGGTATGTGTGCAAACGTTTGCCCCTGAAAAAGAGCAGCTCGAAACGAAATATGACCTGGTGTCGTTATCCCTTGTTAGTTATAACGAGTCGGGGTGACGCATGTTCGTTACACGCTTACAAATTAGCCGCATTGGAGGGTAAAACGACCAATTCGTATACGTGCATGTAGTTGCGAGAGAGCAGGTGCATTTGCATGCGTATGTACATAGGAAAAGTTTCGTATAAAGAATCGGTGGAAGCGTAAAATGCCCAGTCCAAGGAATTAAAAACGATGGAAAAAAGTTTTCAATGATATACCGTAGATACAGTTCATATTTTTGCGGCATCTCTTTGTTTCAATAAAAATGCGCATAGTAACATAATAATTCAGTAATTAATCCCAAAACAGCAATGAATAATCCGAGTATATGTACAATATATTTACAACATTGAAGGATGCTAGTCAAATATATTAAATGTACGAAATACCAAATACATTAACAGCAAAGTACTTGAATTTATCAACAATAAATAAATGGCATCATCAGTTCTAAGAATTCCATTAGCGTAATTTCATCGATAGTTGGGGTAAAAGTTATGATGAAGCAGCAAAATATTAAAAAAGATTTGTTATATTGATATTCAGAGAGCATCACACTTTACAATTTTAGTGAAATTATATTAAACCTATACGTAGATGCATATGTAAAAAATAATAATGAACCTTTAACATCAATCCAAAAGAAAATTTTATGATTTAGCTCATTTGATGGATAAGTTTCTGCTTAAGGAAACAGAAAATATCTGTTTTTCGTTTAACTCTACGACGGCTTTTCAAACTTAATTTCTATTAATAAAATTGATGTACATGGTTATTGATACAAACTACCAGTATCAATATTTCTAAACATTAATAAATAATCAGAATATTTTTAAAATACACCAAAAAATTCTTTTTAAATTTGATAAAACAAATTGGTTTCATAAAATTATTATACTTAAACTGATCTTTAAAAGTGTTAATAAATTATTAGAACTATTAATAATATTTGAGGCTCCAAACGTTCTTTCATTTTATCTTTCTTTGTAAATAGGAAACAATAAATATTTGCATATAAAAAAAAATTGGAAGGGAATGTCCGATAAAGCTTTTAAAAGAAAAAGAAGGAAAAAAAGACAATGCGCCTTCTTTCCCTACATTCATTAAATAATGAGTTTTGGTATGTGTAAAAAAAGAAGGATATTCAAATTTGTTAAAATTAACGTACGAGAAACGTGCATATTATACTCCGTTTATGGAAAGGGATGATGAACACTCATTACCACATTTCGTATCTAAAAATAGACTTGATATAACGCGCGTGCTTGCAAACATGAACTTAAACTTGCTAAAATTCCTGAATAAACGGGTCACGAAGTGACTCGCGTGCGTATCGCGATTTCGCGTATCTCCGCGTACTCGCCACTTTTTTCCGTCAAGATCCGAACAAAAAGGGTGAACGAAGAGAGGAATTGATCGCGAATGAAAGGGCACACGAGCACAGAGAGCGTGCAATACGTGAGTCTAGATAGGTTTACATAGGTCTCTCGCTTCAAATATTTCTGTCGAAGCGAACGAGCCCTCCAGCCCTTCTACTCTGTCGTCTGTTTTGCTCAGTTTCGTTCCGCGTCTTTCCCTTCTCCTCGTAGATGACTCCGCTTGATATTTATCTTATTTGCCTTGTTACAACGAATTTTCGTTTGCCCCAGGGTTGGCGAGATGCATGGCGGAAGCTTCGATTGGCAGGTAAAATACCGACTTTTCTGTTTATACATACGAACCGTTCATCAAAGCGGAAAAAAGAGACCGAAGGCTATTGAAATAATTTTATGACATATGTAACGAGCATTACACAGTCAACGTTTATGCGGTTACTCGAAAGTAAATACTACTACATGTGTAAAAGTAAAGTGTATGTTTGACACAAGAAAACAGGATATTACGAATTTCTAGAATATAAACGCTTTTTTTAAACAAGATGGGAGTATAAAAATTTGACTCTGTCAATATTGTCTTATTTAGAAAACTATCCGGTATCGTTTAAGACAAGGACGTTAAAAATATGTAAGAACTGATTTATACGTTGCTGGTTAAAATTACAAAATCACTTCAGTTTTGGCTAGCATACTTTTATGAATAATGATACAATATAAACCAATTTGTTTAGTAACTAATAATAACAGAAATTATTCTTAATAATCAGCTGCTGTTCTAATGCGATTAATTAACTGGGAAAATTAGGTCTTGATGCGCTCAATGGGGATTTTAATTAAATTGTTCAATCAAGTTTTACTTGTATGAGACCAATAACGGTTTTTAATTCTTCAACTGTTCAATTTTTTTCGTTTTCCTTACAAATACGATTCTCAGCATATTTTCAATGAATTTTATATTCAGAGAAATGTCATCTATTTTAAGATTTAAATACTGCGATTCTTAAATTATATAATGTGATTGAGTTACTATAAATAGAAATATTTTCCTGTTAAAATGTGAGGGACATGTCATCATTTTCTTAAGGTAAGACAACAAATGTGATTAGAAAATTTCTTTGTTTTGACTGCTCATACTTACAGTTGAGAATTTTCGAAATACACCGAAACCTTCCCGTAATATTTTAATGTCTGCTATAAAATTATATATACAAACACATTTCTTTTTTCTTTTCGAATATCGTACTAACAAGAAATACAATTATTTGGCCTAACTAAACTGAATATTTTTGTGTCGTACAAGATTGTTAATTTAAATTAAAATTATATTTGTTTTGACGCGTAATTTTGGCACAAAATTACTATTACTAGTTTATACAATGAAATGAAAAGCTCCAACTTATCAAAGATTCTATCAATTATAAGTACGAACATTAAGGAATTTTATTTGCTCACTTATCTTAACAAAATGATGAAATATTATTCATATTTTAAGAAGATATTCACCTCATACTCACTGTAATGCAAGCACACAGTACGGCTTAACGATTATAATATTCCAATTTTAAAATGACCTACACGTTCTCTAGATATAAGTATCACTGAAAATGTATAGCGAATACTAATGAACTGAATTTATAACGAGTACAAAAAATATTTAATAGTTCAATAATTCAAAGGCGCCGTTTATAGAACGCGGGAAAGAATTTATAAAAATTTAATCGTAAAGAAGGAGCAATTGACAATTAAAAAGCATTTATGTTGAAATTAATTATTAAATAAATGATTCTTAAGTAAGTTAATTATAAATAAAAGTTTGCGAAATCTCATATCACAACATAGCTTTTCTCGTGCGATGCTTCAAAAAGAAAAAATAGTAATATTGTTCATAACATTAAGCTAGTTAAAAGTTAATGAAAACATATAATTATAAGCACTAGTATACACTAAAAGCCAGTATAAAGTACATTTTGTATATTATATTATACATATTATAAGATTGAATATGAAAATTCTTAGTTCGTTATCAACCAGTTTATTATGTTTGAACATGTAGTCCTCTTTAGCCATGCAATTTCCTTAACCTCTAAAACTTGATTTGACATATTAACCCGCCTGGGCAATTTCTAATAGATAATAGTATGCATACATACCTGAACATTTTTGCTTTTAATATTGTAAAATGTATTACTAAAAAGAATCTATATCATATTTATACTTGATGTAAATAGGATTAATTTGTAAATTTATTTCTCATTATAAATAAAAAATAGAAAATGACTTTTTCTCGAAAAAAAAGAAAGATATATATATTTGTAAAATAGAAAAAAGTAGCAATTTGTTAACCAATTTTATAGATTTTATGATTTTAATTGGAAACCGCGTTTTAATTTTGTTTTAAAACAGTTCATTTTTTCTTAAATATTTAAGAAGACGGAATAAAAAGTAGCAATTCTGTAAATAAAATATAATATGTATTACAAAGTTGTTCTACATTTCTAAAATATAATATATTTTTAGTACAATTCCAATAAGTTTTACTACTGGATTTTGTCCGTTTTACAATTAATGTGCAACAATGGGTCAATATCGTAAATGGGAAGCGGATGCCACACCATTATATTACACCCGTCATGTTTGATCGCCAGTATTTGATATCAACTAAATCAATGAAACTCGATGCATCAACATCCAGTGTCGCAACAATTTCTTGAAATGTTTGTCCCTAATTTGAAATGCTAACAATTGCTTTGCATAATGAAATACTCATGTTACTTGACACCTTGACGACTTCATGATGTCGCGTCGCTTAAAATTAGTACCTGAAGTACCTTTGTAGTTGTTCGGAAAAGAGTTAATATCATTTAGTATTGATATACTTGATCACTTGTAATTCATAGATGTTTATATGTTTCCATATGACATACTAAAATTAGACTTCATTCGATAATTTTTTATAACCGGTGAATTGCAATTGACAGATACACATTGATGAATCACGATTCGATATGGTATAATATGTGTAATTGGAAATAAGATGAAACATGACAATTAAACTTTAATTATGCGAAAATCGAAAAACTGATGATTTGAAATTAATTACAGAATTACAAAATAAATTAAGCGTTTTAGACTTTTTTGAGCATTAAAATTAATTTAATTTAAAAATTCATGCTTTCATACGAATTTAATATTTGTCACATACAACTTTAACATCAAAACTACTAAACCTGTCAAATGATCAATTGACAAGTTATTGGACAAATGTACTTTAAATTATAAAATTTATTAAGGAATTAATGTACATAATCAATTGAATACATTCGATTGTTTGTTGTTTGTTTTCTATTTCATTTTAACCTTTTAAGTTAACCAAGTTAACCTTCTACTTAGAATCATACTTGCTATTAATCCATTCGAGACCGATTGCACACCGTGTGTACAATAGTAGTAATGACCAATTATTAATTACTCTGAGTAAAGTTGTGGTCGAGGTAAGACCTTTTTCGTATTAATAGTATCCGTAAACAAAATTTGGCATTGGTTTTGTTTTATTGCTTTTTTTTTTCTTTATTTTGCCATACACACATGGTGCTTAATCCGCTCCTCGCAATAAAAATATTCTGAGGAGTGAGGTGCACATACGGTGTGCAATCATTTTATTTATGCGAATTTATTTATGAATTGGATGATTGCCATAATAAACAAGTTTTTTTCATTAAAAATGAACAACGTAAAGAAGAAAAAAAATATTTCGCTCTTGGGGACCGTGTTCGAAAAAAATTGCTGTCTCGAATGAGTTAATTTAAAATAAATTTTAGTTGAGCATTTAACACCTTTCTTATTTTCCTTACCTGGTTCTAGTTTAGCAATAAATAGATAATTGTTTTATATCAAACATTTTTCTTTCTATAGTAATGCAACAATAAGAAAGGATATATGCTGTTTATGAAACAAAATACAATCCACATTAATGTTGTAAATTCGCAAACACTATACAACTGGTTTCAAATCTGCTGCATATGTACTGCGGGTGATCGACTGTATGTATATTTTCTTTTTATCTGCATCTAAAACTCATATTTTTGTATTACATCTTTCATAAAATATATTACTAAAAGTACATTCCATTTGCTTTTAATTAAGCTGAAAGAACTCTATCAACTAACGATTCTTGAAATGTGAACATAAAAGAGTCAACAAACTGCATAAATACATATATTCATTGCTTTTTCACCCAATGAAACTCAATAGACGAGTAAAAGAAGTTATCTTCTCGTCATACAACGCTTTCCAATGTGATATTTTCTAAGAAAGCATCTTTACGTATGCTAAGTGCAACGCGTTGAATTAAAATATAATTTTCTTTTCAAATTCGACCCATTGCGAATAAGCACCTTAGCGTTCAAGAAAGAAGAAAGAAAGCAGAAGTCCAAACGGAAATGTTATTCCAGTCGGTGGTGGCTTTGAGCGTTTCCTGTGCACAGTATGCATTTAGAGAAAACCCAATGGTCCATGGAAAATGCAACGCTACGCCCCCTCTTGCAGCTGCACGTGCGCCAGTGATTAGGTTAACACGCGAATACGATTCTCTTTCTACGTGGGACGGTCTCGTTTCTTCTTCTTCGAGCTGCTTTTCCGCCCTTTCGCTCAAATTCAAGCCACACGGAAATTATGAACTGTTCATGAACTCATGTACGTATGCGTGCATGTCAAGCGAACAACATGTGAAGTATACCGGGAAAATAGTGTAGCATAATGTTGGCTAATGTTTTTCATTATTCTACTGCTACACAATAAACCAAAGATAAGCAATTTTACTTCCGAGGACTTAATTCAAACACGAGTATTGATGGTCAATTTCTCAATTTCAGGATTTAAAAATTTTTAAATTCCTGAATTTCTAAAGTTCTTATTTATCAAATTTCTGCACTCCGAAATTCTCTTATTTTTTGTCTTTAATTACCAAACTTCAAAATTTTTGATCCATCAATGTCTAAAATTTATAAGCATCATATCTCAAATTCCGATATTCCTCGATTTATACAATTATCAATCGCTTTTCTAAATTTCGAATTCCTAAATTTCTAAACTTTTCAACTACCAACTTCTTAAATTTCAAAATTCGTAAGTTTACTTTATTAATTACTAAATTTGTAATCTCTTAAATTCGTCAATTTTTGAAGTTTTCAATTATCAAATTTCTAAATTTCCTAAATTTCCTATTTTAAAACTAGCAAACTTTTGTGTTCCAAAGTTCTTAAACTTCTCAATTTGTAAATATTCGAAATTTTAATTTTGAAAATTCTTAAATTCCCAAACTTTTGAATTCCTTAAGGATATAACAGAATAGGCATAGATCATCGACGTCGATTGTTGTGTTTATGCAAACCAAACAAGACTTTCGTCCTATAAAAAAACTCTGTGTAGTTTCTGCACTCCACACCCTTTGATCAGGGAGATGTGGAAAGAACTCTAAATTTTCACATTTTTGTTCTCTAAAACTATTAAAATTATTAATAGTAAGAATGCAAATTGTGGATACTCATTAGCTCTATTTCGTATATTTTTTCGCGAAATTTGGTCAATTATTAATGTTATAAGAATACGAATAATTATATAAAATTAAGAATAATTTTATATGTATACAGCTTATTGTTAAAGTCCGATTTCACCCTTATATTTCAGAAACAGCTTTGTCTGAAAAATGTTTCAGACATATTCATGTACATATTCTTGTAGTCCTCGTCGAAACGCTTTCAAAAGCTATGTTTCTTTTTTGTGAAGATCATTCCCAGGATATGAAGCTTCAAAGTTGACACGTAAGTAGCGTAAATCTGATCGTGCAACCTTCGCGCGGTACAGATGAATGGGTAACATGAATGCCGACGATATGTCAACTTTGAAGCTACGTATCTTGCGAATGATTTGCACATAAAAAAACATAGGTAGCATTTTGAAAATGTCTCTACGAGGATGACGAGAATGTACAATAAAAAATGGAGGGTTCTGTTTAAAAAACTGAAGATGATGATCACGTGAGAGAGCGTTTCGTCCGAGATCTGCTAGTGGATTCGTCAGTACGACATCCTTGCAGGCCCGTGTCTTGGACGTGCGGGTATATGGAAGGGATGGACAGGAACTATTTGTAGGAATCAGAAGGCTCGTTGAGCTTTCAAAAAAACGGGCTCGATCTTATGCTCTGTCTAGTGGCGATAAGCGTAAGAATGTAACCGCCAGTTTTACTGCATCCATTTTTTCCACAACTATTGTTGCCCCATGTCTTTCTTAAATGAAAACTGTAAATAAGTAAAAAGCATTATTTGGTAGGCACAAATGTTGGAATTGATAACGAAACTACTAAAATTTCTAAATTTTCAATTTTCAACATATTTTAATTTAAAAATTTCTATACTTGGAATTTATAAACTAACAAATTTGAAACTGCTAAATTTATAAATTTCTGAATTTCCAATCGCCCAGATTCAAAAATTTTTAAGCTTGATTCCATATTGTCGTTCCTGTTTGGCATCTTATTGCTACATGCTCTGTGCACTCAGGTGTTCCTGTGCTCTTTGATGGGCATTCGACCTACCGACTATTGCAGTAAACAAAGAAGATAATCATTTATCTATAGAAATCATAAATAATTATTAATATTAAGTTAGACAAAGTTTTTTTGTTTCTAAGCAGGTATTTGATTACAAATCTAACATATTTGTAATAAAAATTTTACTATATAATATATTAATTGTTTTTTCAAAGAATAAGCAGAATTATTATTTATAAAGATTCTCAATTTATCATCACTGGCCATCTATAGCTGTGCTTACTCTTCTAGATCATTACTCATAGGAATATATTCAATATAAAATTTTGCAAATGGAGAGCAACACTTTGGCTGGTCGCTGTGTGAACGATATTCAACTGTTTTCCAAAAACGCGTTGCGACGTGCATATTCTTTTCTACAGTTATGTTTTGCGCTTCTTCAGAAAGCGGTGCAGCTCGGAATTCTTGTTTTTTTTACGTGTTTTCAAATATATTGTTAATTCTGTAATAAAGACATTTTTGTTTTCCCCTTTTGCCCTCATACCGCACATTACCATTATGAAACTAAAGTAATATGATGGAAAAATCATTAAAATTTTTCATTTTTAATCATTTATAACAGATGAAAGACTCCATTATACTTGGTACTGCCTTTTTTAATAAGATATCTGTTACTGCGTAACAAATATTGTACAAATTTATAATTTGTTTAGGTGACCCATGACCTCCTAAGGCAACAAAAATTAACTGTCCAGGTAGGGCAATTTTGAAAAACATATTTCGACCAAACATCCTAAGATCGTAAAGCCAAAAAATTCAGTAATATACATAATTACCCTTATAGATGCCATAAAAAAGGTTACCGGTTTTACACACTTGGGAAAGTCCAAAAAATTTACAATTTTAACCGCTCTAAACATCGAAGCTCCAGAGAACCTACCTCAGTCTAACGATAGTCCCCGCCAAGTGTATGTCATTTCCCAAAAATAGAGAAAATTTAAAATACCCAAGCAGAAACGTTATTAGAAGAAGCCCCATTATAAGAAAAAGTTAATGTCGATAGAAAATTTTGCAAGAACAGACAGATTAAAACATACTAGCATACGAACAACATTAAAATCATACTCTACGTGCCGCCCGATAGAATTTACAAACTTGTACTTTAAAATTATTTGCAGTTGTGTTATTAAATATAATAAGTGTTACATTGAACTTTAACATATTATTCTGTGAAGTCTGCGTGTAAAGTGAGCATTCACGAGTATTTTTCAATATAAAAAATTGACTATTTTGCTCACGAAGTAACAATATCCTAAAATGGAAGCTTTAAAGCCTTATATGCATTGTTGTAAAAAAGAAAGTGTTGATATATAAATTGAATAAATATCTATTGTCAAAAGTGACATAAAATTTTGACTAACTCAATAAAAAGTGTTATATTCATACGAGCGTAAATTTAGTAAACTATATCTGTAAATAAAGTACCGTGTAAATCGGGAGATAGGTATATTTATAAAACTGTATCTATTCTAAATTTATCAGTTGCAGAAATGCAAATATCCAATACAGATTTTAGTGTATTCTCAATAAATCATACAAATAACGCAATGCACGGGTATTCATAAGATGTACGTTCTCAAAAAAATATTATTTTTAGCATCATGCACAAAATAAAATTTTTTAATTTAGATATTTACAAATCTTCCAATTGAAATTTGGAAATTTAGAGAATAGGAATCCCAAATTTTTCAAATTCTTTAATCTTGAAATCTTTTAATTTAAAAACTTCAAATCTCCTGAATTTCAGATTTTCAAGTTAAAAATTGATAAATTTAGGAATATAGGAATGTGAAAACTGAGAAATTTGAAAAACTAGAAAACTCGCCATTTAGGAAATCGGAAGTTGAAGGACTTATACATATAATTTACTAGTTTTGCAAAATGAAAACTGAGGAAATTGGCGTAGTTGGTCAATGTAACTAATTAGCCGTCAGTTCGGACCTAACAAGGGTTATAAGGGTAGTGGTTGGGAGGTTAGGATGTGGCATCAATATTGGTTTGGAGCAGATATATTTGCAGACGAGGAAAATTGAATTGGTAGCTTTTATCGGCATATACACATCAATTCACAAAAATAACGGAAAACTTGTTTGTACCCCAATTTCACTAATTAATTCCACATCACGAACGCTTAATTATTAATTACTTGCGTTAGGCCGCAAAAAATAAACTTACTGAAAGTTAGAAATAACTGTAATTGCGAAACAAGATACAATTAGATAAACGTGTATATAAATTCTTTCTTAATATTTATGTGTAGTACATTTACCACATTATGTTTACACATATTATTAGGCTTTCTGGATATATGTATATTGTTAAGCTATGTGTTGCATCGCCTTAGAATGCGATGCAGCTATCTTTTCACATTTTACAAAGCAATAGACCGAGGATTTCGGATTGACCGTACCGACAATAAGTTTATGAAGCCATTGACCATTTTTCGATAGCAAAAAATACCTTCGCATCGATAACCCAAGTTTATTGCTTGGAGCATGTTTAATTTCCAATTCCGTTATTTTCAGTCATTGCAGTCAGGGTCAAAGTGCTTTTTCACCTTATTACCTGCTACGGGTTTTTCCCAAATCGCGGAATCTCTCGTGCGTTACCCCTTGGTCGCGGCTACTTCCAGGGGTGACCATTTCTTGTATGAGGACAGTAACGTCTCAAAAATCACGACCAATGAACAAACACACCCCCTTCCAAATCACCGATCCCGAGGTAACGTCGACAGTTACTTTTGCGGAAAAAAACAGAATCACTTAATATCTCGAATCGTACACACTTACAACACGGAAAGAATCACTGAATATCACGAATAACACTCATCTAAATTACGAAGAGAACTCATCAATATCTCGAATAACACGTAGCGAAATCACGAAACGAATCATAGAACTCAATAACATATCGAATAGTAAACACTTAAAACACGAAACGAATCCAACTAATATCTCAAACAACGTACTTATATCAAGAAACGAATTAACACATATCTTGAACATTATAACACGAAACGAATCGACTTATAACACGAATCAACAACTTAACACGGACTATCAATTACAATCAGACTCAAAGCTCATTAAGTTGTGACTGGGTCAGAATAGTGCCGGGTGCTCGAATCCGCGCTGTTTACGCAACACTATGTATATCCTGATTTTCGCCATTTATGGAATCAGTAATAATGAATAATGCTGTTTAACTAACATAATATTAATCAAATTGTATGAAAGGAAATCGTCGATAATCTGTGATAATATTTATAATAACAATGACAATAAACATGCTAGTTTATTCGTACCTTTCGTGTAAATGTACAAGGTATTCCGCAACTGGCAGTGCAACCGGAAAAGACAATTCTACCGACAAACATAACTAAATTAAATGCTTTATTTGTTATAATCTCATTTTTTCGCGAAAACTGAAACGGAAAAATTCTTGAAGTATTTATAAGATAATTAGTCTATGGTAAAGAAAAAAAAAATTGTAAAAAATAACATTCTTCATTTAGAAAAATAAAAACTGCATGTTACATTTTTAATTTATGTCTAATAATACTTGAAATATTTGACAAAAAAGAAGTTTCTGAACTCTGAATTTGAAACTCGCTTTAACTATTTGCGACACTGTATATTTTTGTCTCCAAATCATTTTTATGTGAACGTCTTGAAAATTAAGTTTCGAATAATAGTTTCATTTTCTAGTTATGCTACCTAAACTAAGATTAATCAAATGATAGTATATTATGTTTGGTAGTTTCAGGACGTATGAAAATTCATCTAACCCCAAATTTGGTTATTTGTGACTGTCCATTAAGCGTTGTTAACTTATGAGTAATATTTGTCTTATGAAAGAGTGACAGGAAATGTGTAACTTGCAAAAACATTATAACATGACATTACATCAACTCGATTTATAGAAGCAAAAAGACCAGATGAATCATTGCCCTTCTCTTTTCCCATTCTCTATTTCTCTTTCACGTCTCACCATAATGGAAACACAACGAGTTTCGAGTATCGCGCAGCAAAATAATTAGAGAGAATCATCGAACAGACACGACGTCTCATTAACATGAGTGTCGATAAAAAATCCTCTGTGTTTGGCGAGTAGTAAAGAGAGTAAGAAATAACAGACCAATTACTGACCCGGACCGGTACTATAATCAACGAAATCGCTGGAAAAGCAACTCTAAAAGGAAGCACGCGTTCAAATATCACGTACAAAATGCATTTCAAGACATTTTTAGTTAAACATTCGTTTGCAAATACATATTATGAAACCTTAGAACTGGTGACAGAATTTAGAAAACGAATTAACAAGTATAAAATGAGTATGTCGTAAGAAGCAAATATTAAAAGTAAAATTTAATTACATAAAGATAATTCAAAATAACATTTACCTCTGTCAAATAAATTAAAATCTTAAAGTTTGATAAAAATAACTACGCATATTGTTTATTAATATTCTTAATATAAAAACGTTTGTAGACATGACAGAATTTGTGTCCATTTTTGAGATCAATGTTTTATACCCTAAAAATAGTTTGAATAATTAGAGTTGTTAGGTTGTTATATGTTATAGATACGCAATTATGTTTTGTAAACTCTAATTCTTTCAAAATTGTTTATATACAATTATTGAACTTGTTTAATATTTAGAAGATCAGGGAGCACTGTTAAGAATACAATGAAATAATTACTATAATGTTCAACATTACCAACAATTGTTAAAGAAATTTTATTCAACTAAAGTAAAAAAATATTCAATTTCGTTTATAAAGATACAGTTGACCTCAAAATTTTTCACCAATGAAAAATCATATTTTCTGAACATCATATATTTCTCTAAAATATTATTTGTTGCATCGCCTTAGAGTGCGATGCAGCTATCTTTTCACAGTTTACAAGGCAATAGACCGAGGATCTCGAACAGGCCGTACCGGCAATAAGTTTATGAAGCCATTGACCATTTTTCGTTAGCAAAAAATACCTTCGCGTCGGCAACCCAAGTTTATTGCTTGGGACCAACATGTTTAATTTCCTATTCCGTTATTTTCAATCATCGTCGTTAGGGTCAGAGTGCTTTTTCACCTTATTACCTGCTACGGGTTTTTCCCAAATCGCGGAATCCCTCGTGCGTCACCCTTTGGTCGCGGCTACCTCCAGGGGTGACCATTTCTTGTACGAGGGAGGTGACCATTTCTTACGAGGGCGGTCACCTCTCAAAAATCACGACCAATGAGAAAACACACCCCCTTCCAAATTACCGATTCCGAGGTAATGTCGATAGTTACTATGGCGTAAAAAGACAGAACACGATAATATCTCCTATAACACATATCTAAATCACGAAACGAACTCACTTGTAGTTCGAACAGAATGAACACTTAAAAACACGAACCGAATCGACTAAGATTTCGAACAACGAACGTTATAACACGAACCTTAATCGAATCATCACATCACGGGCTATCTATTAAAACCAGGCTCAGAGCTCGTTAAATCTTGACTGGGTCGGAATAGTGTCGGGTGCTCAAATCCGCGCTGTTCACGCAACATTATTTCATAATATAATTTATAACAAATTTAATTTTAAGAAATAAAAAATTTTGAACTTAGCCCAAATATTCCCAAACTTTACGCCAATTTTATACCTACTATTTTTAAATGATTGATATGTTAATATTTTATACAACCCTTCAGCATGCAAATTATTGATCAGGCGAGGTCCACATTCCGAGGAACTTTGCGATATCTTCCGGTATACATTACAATTCTTTCAAAGTAATTTTGAATATATCATTTAAAATTGAGAAATATAAAGAGAAAAATTCTATATCACACCTTACAGGTTAATAAAAGAATATATTATACATGCAATTATTGTTCGCATATTCTCTTGTAATTTCACTGAAGATTTCGTTTTTAAACTTTTCAAGTATTAAACCCAAGTACAAATGTAGAAAAGGAAACAGCACGGCATTAACTGGGTAAACGGTACAAAAAGTTTCAAAATTTATATGCTCGTAAGACGGTCGTTTATAATTCACATCCGCTGCATATTCTAACAATGATATTTTTAGAGACTCCCGCAACCGTTTACACGAAACCAACACAAGAATGCGATTAAGCTTCGTTTCGTGCGACCGTCGTTGTCTAGTATCGTTCATTCCATGGCTACTATGCCAACAATTAACAACCATATACTAGTACTCTTATAATAGTATCACAATTATCGTCTTCCTAGATCTATTCTTGCCCATCAGAGATGATAATACGAGATTATTAATTAAAATGAGGTTCTAATTTCAAAGATTTCAAATAATCTTATCTTAATTATTGTTCATTTATTCAAGTTCGCAACAGATTGAATACTGACTTGTCACATTTTATTTCTAACCTAATATTTATTTGTTTCCTTTGTCTTGCTGAATGTACTAGAATTGCTAATTTGTTTACAGCGGCTAAAACGGTGTGATTTGAGATCATTTAAAGTATATTAACTGATATATCGAAATCGATTACAATATAAACCATAGAAAAACAATAAGCTTATACGGACAGTTTCCATACTATTCGATAGTAACTACTAATTGTATTACTATTATTAAATTATTAATAAATTTAGCATATAGCGACATCTTACAGTATTAGAAATGATGTGCGATGTTAGTAACAGAATAATTGAATATTGTACTTCCGTCTTGTCGTTATGAAAATGTAAGCGTTCGTGATGTTTTATTTGAAGGAAAAGTAATCCCTGTTTAAATGGTTAATCTTTAAGTTAAAATGTTTGTTGTTTGTGTTCTTTATTAAATAATTTGTTCGTGTTCAAAAGTGCATTATTAATTTTGTTATTTTCCATAATTCTGATTATTTAACAACTATCAAACAATTTTCGTAAAAAAGATGGAATAAATAATGATGTGTCTTTGACACGTTATAGTCGTGTTCTAGTCGATTAGTGCGTTTGACAGAAACCCGGTGCATCGTATAAATTACAGACTATCATATTTACTAATTTTCGTGGTCAAATACATGTAAGCCACATTAATATATCTTTTAATTAATACTTTTCATTTACTTCTGTATTTTGCATATACATGTATTTTGCATAACGTACTGGTTTTCATAAAGAAACATTTTTTTGAGCAGGCTTGCTGGTTTCGGATAAAACGGTTTACCTGTTGTTGGACAATATACATTACAATCTCTATTACCGTTTACCATTTTGCTTTTATGATTTAACGGCGCATTTGACAACATAAACAATACGATAAGTTATATTAACAATTAAAAATAGCAAGAACACTTGCAGAATAATACAAAAAACAGAATAATTTGTTTGGAAAAAACGAAAATTGTATTCAATGTTAAAATTGCCAAAAATTGTTACATGAGACCTGTGTTAAGGATTATTATATTTCTAATCAAATTTCGTAAGGGCGTGTAATTATCTCTTAAAATCATATACTAAAGTTTAACATTTATTAGCTAACTATTATGAGTCAACTGTTACTAGCTTATAAGCTCAACAATGTTAACTATTATTAGTTAATGATTGTTATATTATAAATAAAGAAAAATAAAAAGACTTTTTTTCTTAGTTACTTAACGAAGACCTTAAATGTACGACACTAGGTAACTGCCCCTACATATTACATATTTTGGAACGACCGACGGAGAACGGTTTATTATGATCTATAATTGAAATGTTATTAGGTGTATACATACGTGGAGGATAAACTGTGATACAAATGTAAATATACATTGGTATATTTAATTGTTTTCACATATGCAGATAGTAGCACCACCTATTTGCAATGCAAATTATTTGTGCTTTTGCTTTCATTATAAGTGTACATATGAGTTCATAAAATATGACCATTATTTATATAGTTGTATGAAATTTGTACCCTTCAAATTTCTTTAACAATTTTCATGAAGTTAGTTAAAATTAGAAGTAGTTAGATAATAAAAAATTATTAATGTCAAGAATGACGCAATGCGTTAAAACATACAGGCTAGAGCGCCAAAGTGTCTATAGCAAACAATGAAGGCATTGTGTTTCTCTGAAATAAACATTTCTGAAATTTTCAAATTATACAATCCTCACAATGAACTGAAATTCGACAAACGTTAATCAACTATAAAAATGACTTATGTAACGAATTGGCAAACTGGAAAATTAAGAAAAAAGGACTGAAAATATATAACGAGAAAAAGTTTATTATTATTTAAAAAGTCTACAAAGTAGAGTTAAAATAATATTAAAAAAATAGCAACAGACGTAAATGGAACAATTTCTAAAAATATTTGAAATAAAATGATCATGTTTATGAAGAAATTAGTTTCCAGCAAACGAGATAGGATAAGGTAAGAACTAACAGACAAGATAGGAAATAAATGTCATTTACATTTATCTACATTTTTAACAAAACTGTTATTTTTTCTTTTGTTTCTTCTAATATTATACAATCAAAGTGTTTTTATTAAAACAATACATTATGTTACTATCAATCATTCGTATTTCTAAACTACATATACCAAATCATTTTCGTCCTTTCTTTTTGTTTGTTTCCGTTCGACATTCGTATTTCTAACTTTCATATTTACCAGCACAGCGAATTTTATCTTTGTTTTATGTATCAATATACCATCGACATCTATCCGATAATCGTTCCAGCGTCTCTTCAACTCAGACAACGATCACACTCGTCATGTTCTGGAAGCAGACAGGAGGCGTAGAATAGAATTTGCAAGAACAGCGGTGTTTCGCATAACGCTTTAAGCTTGGTAAGCATTTCTGCGTGAGAAACCGAATCGTACGTATATGTAGAAAAATATCATCATATATTTCGTGGTATCCTTGGAAAACTTCGACGATAATATTACGTTTATGATTGCAACGCGTAAAATTCGCGTTTCGCGACAAATAAGATCAAATTTTTCTTGATACAAATGTACATTCTTAATGTATTTTAAGGTTGTTGTATTATATTAGAACACATTAGATGTTCAATGAACACATTATTAGACATTAGAAATAGCAGAGTAAAGATTACTTTTAATAAAATTGGAATTTTGAAAGTACGGAAATAATCTTCCCTAAATACAACTGTTTGTAAAGGTCTTTTTTAATTAATATAGATATATTGAAATTATATTCTTCAGATTTAACTTTTACATGAAATATAGTAATACTATATAGAAAGTATATTGGTGTTTATGAAGTTGAATTGATCACCGTAGATATTATTTTTCTAATTATTATCTAAAAAGGAAAATAAATAGAAAAATGTAAGAGGAAACGTCCACTTTTATTTAAAAAATAACTTTAATAAAATAAGTTATCATTTATTGCACTAGATGGATAAAAATTTAAAACATGTATGAATGTATGTTTTATAAATTTACGATTTTGAATTATAATATTCTAAATGTCAATCCACTTAAGACTACCAAATAAGTATACCGAAAAAAGACATGCTAATTTGAAATGGAAGTTACTTTTTCACGCAAGCTAATCAGTTTTTTATTTTTTCAATTATAGGATATCTTGCGTCGTAGTTAAATCTGAACAATTTTGGAAATAATAATTATACTAATATGTTTTTATTATGATAATAGGAAAGTAGTACTCATACATCTCATCCTACATCTCAATAAAAAAGTTGCATTTCTTTCTAACTTTAACGGAGTTTCTCACTTTTTAGAATTACAGTTTACAATCGAAAAGTTTGAAAAAATTTTGTAATTGTCCCACTGAATCCTCAATGTTTCAAAATTTGTGTACGTCATTAAATAGAAAAAAAATAGGGCAAAAACTAGAATTCCGATTTTTACCTGTCACTACGCCCTACGTTGTTATAGAGGATTGAAAATTGGCGTGCGATGTTCTTTTTTGTCGATATATTATCGAATAATGTATGTCATTCAATGCAAGAGCACATTTGATTATCTCATTCGGTTATATGCTCTCGAAAGATGATGACTATTAATTAATGCACACCATATTTTTATTTCGGGTGTACAGTTAATCGCTATCTAAATTGCAAACTTTTATTTGATCCTCCTGGTGACAAAATCTAAACTAAATTTTATGAATATGGGAAAATTACATTGGAAGTGTAGTTTTTGACTTTTTAAAATAAGAATTGAATGTACAGTACAGGAACCTCCTGTTCCGAGTTGCTCGGAATATAATTAACGTAATATTTATGGGTATTTTGTCAAGCTCAAAAACATTTCACTCTTGCAATTTCAAACGGATCTTTAAGACCACATGGACGTCTCCACTGCTTGACGTTCTTAACAATTGACAATAGCCTTCTAACAGGCCAGAAAAGCACGTTTTCCTAACACCAATATATCTTTTCTTAAAGAAGTTTATTTCCATGGTCCTAAAACTGTGCACCCCTGCGGTGTGCAATGTTTACGAAAATCCTTGCGTACTCGACGGGCCAAGGCACTTGGGCTCGATCATTCAGCAGTCTCGCAGTGCGCCACAGTACTCAGTTCTTTTGAAGGACCCAAATCACTTAACTGATTGGGTCACCTTATTAACGACACGTTATTTACAACTCTGGAGTGAAGGCTAAAAATCTTACAATCCCATTCGCTGAACCATCTCACCAATCAGTATTTTTCACAAATAACAATCTGTCCTGATTAGTCCTTTTTGGTAACGCCTTCACGTCCTGAACTTTATTCATTGCTTTCTTTTCTGGCTGTTTAGATGCGACTAGGCAGTCTTAGATTAGCTTCGTTAAAACATACTTACTTTTGTCAGTCTTAAACTACTTTCGGTGAAACATACTTACTTTCACAAACCATAGTCACTATCAACATACAACAATCATTACTACTAGTGGGATGATGATCTACATCCTTCATTGACCTGGGCACACCAGTGTGGAGGACTCTGAGTCACTCTATAAACTCTACTCTACAATAATGATTTTACATACAGGGTGTTCGGCTACTGGTGGGCATAATTTTAGGGGGTGGTAGCTGGAGTGATTATGAACTTTTTCCTTTACCAAAATGCTAGTTAAAGCTTAGTTTTTGAATTATTAATGAAAAACACTGACCAATGAGAGCGCGTATAGACCGGTTGCGCGACAGCGTGAGCGCCAGCTTCGAATATAACGGCTGATCGTCGTCGTAAACAAATGTATCGATACTGTC
Organism: Megachile rotundata; assembly: GCF_050947335.1. NCBI lineage: Eukaryota > Metazoa > Arthropoda > Insecta > Hymenoptera > Megachilidae > Megachile > Megachile rotundata. Next base: position 2,655,600 of record NC_134987.1, on the reverse strand, counting down.
GTTATAACGTCGGTATAACGTCGGTATAACAGGAAGCTATTAGGTACAAGTTAAATCGAATAATGAATTAACAAGTTCAGAATAATATTAAATTCTTCGTAATTCGTGAATGAGAAATAAATCAATTAGTTGTTATTTACAACAACCAGACGAAGTATATTGTATTTATTTTATGCCTTTAAAAAGGAACAAGAATAAATTCACGAAAATTAATTTTGTCAATTATTCTAATGAAGCAAACGAATAAATTCACGTTTCAAAACGAATGAGTGCCTTGCTTATGAAATGAGATCGAATTGAAATAGAATATCTAATGCAGTACCTCATTGAAGTGAAATAAACACTTAAATAACACTTACTCATAGATTCATGGAAAAACTAACTTCGATAAAAAATATTTGTGTCACCAGGTAGATCCACCGATCAGAGCATCAACAGCTGATGTCCTGGCAGGGTCAATGAATTCTCAATTTATTTCACTGTCTCTTTCTAATAATTGCACAACATAAGTACGACCGGTAAACGGACCGAATGAAAACGCGTGAACGATTATTCATACATATGTATGTTTGACGATACGCTATATTCCCATTATAAAGTATCCGAATTGAGAAATCGAAGTTATATTACATATTTTATTAGAAGACATTGTTAGACTGGCCACGGATCGCGGTTTCGTTCTCAATCGCGAGGCATACTTAGCGAACGGTTGCCATGCAACGATGATCTGTTGAACGACTGCGGCGTCGATCGACAATCATCGTTTATCGTCGAAAGAAACGTGTCGAAATAAAATGTATCGTTGTTTTTAATCGAAAATTCCGTTTTCTTGCTTTCAAGATAGTATAGTTTAAATTATTTATGAATATTCGTTCACGTGTTTTCATTCGTCTTATTTACGTATCGGGCTCACAGTGAAAATTAGTGAAAAATGACAGAGAAAAGTGATAATGAAAACTAATAATGAAAGATGAAAGTGATAGGTGACAATGAAGTTTCTTGAGAGTTTTTTGGGAGTTTCTGTATGGTGATAGATTTATATTAACAGTAAGGACCGATGGATCGGACCGGTGACAGAGACGCATTTTTATTACGATTATTTGCGGTTTAATGGGTGAGTTACATTTAAATTTGTTAATTATTCAATTCACATTTTTCTTTGTTGAATAGAAAAGTTATTCAGTTTTTTAAAAATGAGAATTTGTTCTTTTTCATCATTACAATATCTAACGAAAATATTCCATATAAAAATTTTCCATATTTCATCTGTTACATATTTTTTTGCGATAACGAATAAACGTATTGATCAAATTCGATTTATTTTGATTCCGTGAGTAGAGACTAATTTTGTTATTTCTTATTCATGAATGAATGATACTTCAACAATAATCCAGATTTTTTTATTCATTATTCAATGTAACTTTCATCTAACAGCTTTCTATTATAGCGACGTTATACCGACAGTATCGATACATTTGTTCACGACGACGATCGGCCGTCATATTCGAAGCTGTTGCTCACGCTGTCGCGCGACCGGTCTATACGCGCTCTCATTGGTCAGTGTTTTTCATTAATAATTCAAAAACTAAGCTTTAACCAGCATTTTGGTAAAGGAAAAAGTTATTCAGAATCACTCCAGCTACCACCCCCTAAAATTATGCCCACCAGTAGCCGAACACCCTGTATAATTCCACTACCGTAACAAGTTGTGGAAACGCCATGGGTCGACGAAGATTTACAACCTTCGAAAAGAACTATAAATAGTTCATATTTTACCCAGCGCGTAAACACCTCCAACGTTGATTATTGTACTCAAATATTTATAACTTCGTTAATTTTTGGAAGTTCAAATATAACGTTAAGTATATAGAAATTATACTTCAGATTGTATATTCCTTGAAAAAATAATATACAATGTTAATTAAATAATATAAATGTTAATTATAGTTTACGATATGTGCACTGTAATTATTAATTCTGATTTCAATGTTAATTAAACATGTAACTACGTCTTACATATGAGACGGGTGGATACTTTTTTGAGTATGGTAAATTTCTTAAAGATTTTTATAGTATAAATTGGTACCATTTATTAGAGGAAAACAGTTCATTAATACAAAAGAGTTATAAATTGTCTATTACCTAATCTCTGTAAAATTGATTTGTACTTAACTGTCAGGTATTTGTACGTATAAGTGTGAAAAAAATTAGCAACTATGACCGCAACAGCCGTGCATTTTGACGTAGAATGATCCTTCTATAATTTCTCTGGTTGAAAATTAAAATCAAAAGAGGTCGAGGGTAGTGGAGAAAAAAAGAAATTAGTAACAATAACGTTTCCCTGCGGCGCGGAACGCTATAACGAGCGCACTTTCACGTGGCGAACAAAGGAGAACCGAGTTTCGATTTCGTTCACTCGTTCCCTTGCTTAGCTAGAGAAAGAAAAGAGGTAATGGGAAAGAGAAGGCTTGACGGGGGAAGTGGGACGGGGGGGGGGGGGGGGGGGGGGGGTGCAGGAAGAGAAATCGAAAAGCAAGGGGAGCAAAAAGAATCACTGGAGAAAGACTCAAAAACTCCGGCTGCCTCCACAATCCCTGCTTGAACATTCTCTTCGGTGGAGCAACGTAAGCACTTTTGCGTGGGAAACCAAGTGGTTCGCCCGCGTTTGTAGTCAGACATCGCTAGTAGAATTTCCGTGCAACCACACCGCAAGCCACCGCACACAGGCGTTGCTTGTCGCGTTTCAGCGATTAGCTTCAGCGATTCGAGCATTCTCCGCTTCGGTTGTCTGCCGAAACTAACACCATCCCATCACTTTCTTCCTATTTCTTTTTTTTTTCACTACTCTGCCCCCGATTATTTTTACATTTCACTTCCTGCTGGGAACGAATGCGGTTTTTTATTTCATGTAAAACGTCATTTAGCAGAAAATGATAACAAGTTTTCTTACTGTTTTGTTTAACTCTCTACACTTGAAAGTCAACAAAATTTTCATTTTTAATAGTTGTTCAGTTTAAAAGTGGGGTAAGACTATTTTTGTTTTTGCAAGATATTTATGGGATTCCAATTCAATAAATTTAAAAATGTTGGTAAACACTAAGGTATGAATTTTTTGTGTTTCGTGATTTTAGATAATTTGTTTAAAGTGCTAGCTCAAAAACATAAAGGTTTTATTATTGTATACAAATTAACCTTCCCCACTTTCAAAATTATTGAGTTAATCGTTATTATAACCGTTAATTAAACGGATAAACATATTTGGTTAAAAATTTCGCTAATTTTCAAGAGAGGTAAATTGTAGTTGTTCGAGGAAGTTCCGTGTGTATATTTTTGCTCATTTCTGCTTATATGCATTTCTCATACTTGCGAGTGAACCCTACTCTGTCTTCCATCTGTCTTCTGGTAAATTTACACATGACAAACAAACACGCTATTGGTGCTTAATAATATTCTTCTTCCTTAAGGCTCGTCTATAGTATGCCATAAACTCGTATTAGCAGTATTGCAAGTAGGTTGTCAAATTTTTCCATTCCTAGTATTGCCTATACTAAATCTATCGTTAAAAAAAGAAGACAAAAAAGGAATGAAACTATTTTCTCTTTCCAACGACAGACCTGGTACAGGCAAAGCTAAAAACTCAAAAATTCGACTACCTATTAATACTGCTAGCATGGGTTACTGGCATAGTATAGAGTCTAGACAGCTCCTTAAAGAGACTCTTCTCTAGAACATCAAAACCGGGGAATTATCGAGTGAATACTTATAATAAATAAAGCTAATATCATTGACAGAATATAATAGACATGTTAAAAATTAAATCAACTAACAAAACCTTTCATATACTGAAGAAAGCGATAAACTAGTTGTTATTTTCAATTACATTATACCCATTATACGTAAAAAAAAACTATCGTAAAGAAGCTGAATTGATACATTAAACTTAAGTCATAAATATAAAAAAATAAGAGGAAAATCACAAAGAGGATTCAAATATTTATCGTTTGAAATATATCATTCTGATACATTAATATATCAAAAGATTTATATAATATCAATTTTATTTAAGCAAATGTTAAATATTCTCTGTAGATGAATAATATGTACTTATGCTAATAGTATGCGTTTGTTTTAAAAGATTAAAAGTGTTATTATCAATAATTTATAAGCAATTCGTAAATCATAAAAATGATTCTCTTCAAACGTACCCGTACAAAAAAATAAAAACCTTTGCATATCGTTATCAAATATTCCATTAAAAACCCGATACATCGATAGCATACTTTGCATTCGCGATCAAATATATAAAATGAAATTCCGCGAGGAAAAAGGTACAGAGAAGAACGATATACGAATAATATGGAAATTTATAATGCACCATTCATAAAATATTTTACGAACATCGTACAACTGAGTACATATTACACGAAATGCGAACGATGCGAACGCCGATCTTTTGCGTTTGTATGTTAAATGAAATCTTTACTTCCGGTTTAATTAATAAATTTTACGTCGATCTATAATCTACAATCTGCGCATTAAAATAGCTGACCTGACCATGGGAAATTATCGTGCCGCTCGAACGTAACACGAAAGACTGAACGATCGATATATCGTAACGTGTCTACACACGCATAACTCCGACGCGTTAACATTGATTTTCGCGATATGGAATATATTCAAAGTTAAAATTTCCTGCAAATCACAGATACGTGTCTCTGATATACGTATACAAATTTTGTAAAAATAGTAGATTTCAGAATATAGAAAATCTGGCACCACTTAAGGCTATACAAGTATCATAAAATAGTATTCAAAGAATACTAACTTGAAGTTCAAATACAAAATGATTGGTTTTCCGTTATAACACGAAGAAAGATCAACTCATTTATTGCTAATAATGAATATATGTTGTTCGAACGCGTGTATGTGAAGATAACAGCAGTCACTTTTAATTTGTCATGTCGAGAACAACAGTACAATTGATTAAATTATGATTCTACATTACAATATAACCTCAAAAAAAAGAATAACCTTCTTTCATTTTGGCTTCATTTTCAATAAAATTCAGTTGGAAAAATTTTTGTATTAATTTAATAATTTAAAAATATAGTACATTAATAAATATATACGCTAAAACCGTTAAAATAACATTGTTAATGTTGCATCGCCTTAGAGTGCGATGCAGCTATCTTTTCATATATTTACAAGGCAATAGACCGAGGATCCCGGACTAACCGTACAGGCAATAAGTTTATGAAGCCATTGACTGTTTTTCGTTAGCAAAAAATACCTTCGCGTCGGTACCCAAGTTTACTGCTTGGGACCAGCATGTTTAATTTTCTATTCCGTTACTTTCGATCATCGTCGTCAGGGTCAGAGTGCTTTTTCACCTTATTACCTGCTGCGGGTTTTTCCCAAATCGCGGAATCCCTCGTGCGTCACCCCTTGGTCGCGGCTACTTCCAGGGGTGACCATTTCTTCTACGAGGGAGGTGACCATTTCTTACGAGGGCGGTCACCTCTCAAAAATCACAACCAATAAGAAAACACACCCCCTCCCGAATTACAGATTCCGAGTTAACATCGACAGTCACTTTTGCGGAAAACGACAGAACACGAATATATCTTCAACAACACGTATCTAAAACACGAAAAGAACACGAAAATATCTCATACAACACGTAGCTAAATCACGAAAAGAACACGATAATATCTCTTATAAGACATATCTAAATCACGAACGAACTCATTTAATAAACACCTAAACCATGAACGAATCGACTAATATCTCGAACAACGAATTTCAAACGAATCACCACATCACGAACTACAGTCTGTAACATAAGAGCGTGGACGCAATATTTCTGGAAAAAAAACCTTTTTTTACGAAAAACTGTATGTAAACCAAAAGTATATGTAAGAAACTAATACGCTCTTACTTAGTAGTGGGTCCAGTCTCCCCCATTTGCGATTATAGCTTTGCAACGTCTCGGCATGCTTTCGACTAATTTTTCTGCATACGAAACAGGCAGCGACCTCCATATTTTTCTAATTCGGTCCACTAACGCTTTCAAAGTTACACTGCGGCTACCTTGAAGCTTCTGCTTCATAATAGCCCAAACATTTTCGATTGGGTTTGCATCAGGGGACTGAGGAGACGAAGGCAGCACCATGATGTTGTTTTTCGTCTTCCATTCGGTACACACCCGGCTCCGATGTTTTGGATCGTTGTCTTCTTGCAGAAGCCATCTATCACCAGATTGTTTAAACCACCGTTTTGTTGATGGCAATAGTCCTCTCTGGTATAATTTTGTCATTCTTTGTGCGTTTAAATTGCTTGTAAAAACACACAATGTCCCGAAACCACGTACATTGAAACATCCCCACACGCGCACCTTTAATGGGTGTTTTACAGTTCTTTGGATTACGGGATTACCACGAACTGACCAGGCATGCTTGATAGGAGACCAAGCCCAAAAGGAACATTCATGCGATTTATGCAGATATTTAGCTGCACTTCGAACGCTCATTTTTGGTCCTTTCGGATGCGAACAGAGAAAGACCGCTTCAAACCGTTTTGCATACGCTGCACTCATATTACAAACGTCTCTATTTCTCAGCGATACGAACGAAACTAAAAGATTTGTGACAATTGCGTATTAGGGAAGACAATAAATGTTCACATTATAACGGTCGTCATTTTGTTTTGTATATACATTCGAAGATATTGCGTCCACGCTCTTATGTTACAGACTGTATTAAACTTATTGTTTCCAAAAGCAATACGTTAGAAATAACAACAATTTTAAAAGATGTATCACAAATGTTGTATATGCCTCAGTCGTTAAATTAAAAGAAAAAACGCAGCAGTTGTAACAACAGAAATGGAGACAGTACGACGAGGTGCTGTATTGCTTTGCATCAAAATGGTGATTACATTTCTACTAAATTGGTAGTTCTCCTATTACTTTAGCTTACAGCGCCACGGCCACCGCTGCCCCATCCTTGTATGAAAATGACCACATTAAAATCCATGCCACAACACGACCACCCTATCCATCCGACCAGGGAAAACTAATTAACTAATTTTCTACAGTCCACCTCTCCTTCTCCCGTTACCCCTATCGTTTCACGCTCTCCACACTGCTTCTAAACAAGCTTGGAAATAGTTTTTTACCAGATAAACAATAATGGTACCAGAAACTTCTTTTCCTTCAACTGAAGGACAGCATTAAAACTTTACACTATTGTAAAGACCACGTGCAGTCTCAACATGTTATAGAATATAAATTAGTATAGATATACGATCATTCTTTCTTTTGACACAGATCAATGTACATTCGGACAAAATTATTTTAACAAAATTCTGTTATTTAGAGAGTTTGTAAGATCAATTTCATGAAATACCAGAATTATCAACATTAGAATTTCCAGCGTCATATACACACTCAGCTTAAATTGAAATTAAAGTGGTCAAATAAATAAGTAAGTAATGATGTATCAATTAGCATATACAAGGTGTCCACGCCTAAGTGTAACAGCGCGATATTTCATGAATTATGGATGACACGAAAAAGTGTTCATATGGAAATTACAGGATGAAAGGGGCTCTATATTTTGGCGTAAACGAAATTTTTTTAATGTTATTAATGTAAAAGATATGATGGAGAAATTTCGTTTTTTAAATGGAACTATATATTTTTTTTCAATCACGCGATAGTGCTTTTCACGACGAATTCATTAAGGTTTAATGGATTTAACCGATTTTTATTAGTTTGCGAGATATAATACTTAGAAATTTACTGATTTTCAGCAGGGACGTCCCGATTTGAGTAGTAAGTTATAAAAACGGTCTTATTGTTGCGATAAGTATATTTGACTTTGCCTGCCGAAACCGATAGCTGGGGGTCTACGGTCCCAACGGTAAGTCCGAAAAGTAAGAAACGCGGAAACAATTGTCCATTACAGTCTAAGTTTTCTGCATCAAAGATGATGTACAATTTTTTCCACGTTTCGTATTTTTCGGACTTACCGTTGGGATCGTAGACCCCGGCTATCGATCCGGGCAGGCAGAATCAAACATACGGCACTTACCGCAACAATGAGACCGTTTTTATGACTTACTGCTCAAATCAAGTCGTCTCTGATGAAAATCAGTAAATTTCTAAGCGTTATATACGGAAGCAAATAAAAATGTATTATTATATAATAAATTCATTCTCTCTTGTTTTTAAAAAGGATCAAACTACAATTAATACTAATTAAATAATTGCAATTAATATTATTGTATAATTGATTAATTATTTATTAATGATAATATAATACAATTAGTAATTTTATGCAGATGTATCATCTAATTAATGATGTAATGAAACAAACCACTTTGTTTCATGATGTGCGATTGTATATAATAAATAAAATATTTCTTTAGTATAAAAATGAGCACTTTTTTCGTTAAAAAATTTAATCTTGGCTACGTTCAGGTCTTCATTTTTTATGTGTCCACTCTATACAAAAATACATAAGAATCGCACGAAGCACAATTTTATGAACGTGGACGGAATAAAACATCCTCTCCAAATTGTGATAATATGTATTTATGGAATTGTTAAAAGCATGTATGGGTACATATTTTTTTCTATTGTTGCCGCAAAATAAATTAGCTGTCAACAGCATTTTTTAATATTTATCATCTGATGATATGGTAAAAGTTCATAATACAGCATCTTTTTGAAATCTCATGAAATAGTCTACGGCATTTTTCTAAATTAAATTAAAATTTATGTTTATATTAATGTTAACTTTTTATCACGTTCCAAAAAATCCATTATTCTTTTCCAGAAATCAAAAAAGTACTAATTAAAATAGTACTACTTTAGACATACTAATTTAAAAACAATCAAAAAATCATATTATTAATCATTCCATACCAATATCCAGTCTAATGAATATCCAGTGTATTGACAGTTTTACTCGTTTTGTATCATCAATGTTACTAAATTAAATTTCTTAATTCATTAAGATTAATCTTTACTAGCCCGCCATTTTCTTTCTCCTTCTCGGGTTGAAACTCTCATTGTTCAATCATTTTGCGAGCAAGGATAATCTAATATTTTTACAAGAACGAAAAAATTAAAAACTTGTTTATTATTCTACATGTTTAACTTTTTATTTACCAATCATTACTGTTTAGAAAATTGTCAGCTATTGAATACTTATATACATACACATACGAAGACAATTTGTAGATGTTTACTTTATTGAATAACAAAACATCAAATAATGCAATGAATGCCTTTATGTTCTATAAGGCTACATACTATACAGGTTTTTCCAGATTTTTTCCACAATATTCCACGATATTATTATTATATAACATAAGGTTTTAATCGCTTTATTAAAAAGTTATAACAAAAGTACAAATGACTTTCAACTCCTCTGTTTTTCGCTACCACACCTGTACATGACATCGAACAACAAAGCAGTTCGTTATCATTTCGTACTTTTATTATAACTTTTTAATAAAGTGTTTGAAACTTTATATTGATATTTGACGAATAATATACGTTAACAAAATTTGGCGATAAGAAACTGAGACACCCTGTATATCAAACGAAACTTCTATGAACTCTGTCTCTTTGGAAAAGTATTTTCAAAGAAAACATTATTCCTTTCTCGGCAAATGAAATTACTCTCTTAAGTGCTGGTCACTGTATCTTTTACCATACTGTATTAAAAGTGGGTTAAAACAATTCTAATTTGAATACTCTCATTACTCTTGTTAAGTAGTATCATTTTATTGATTACTTATGATTGTTAGTCATAAATACTTAAAGGCCGTTTTGCAAATATTTTAAAGTTAGCGATTTTCCGAAAAAATCTACGATATGAAATTTTGATATTGACATTTATTCAATAATTATGTTTGTTTTAGATGAATCGGTGTACCATTATTCAAAGGAGATATAATTAATTGTACATTACTAACAGCTTGTTGATTGCTACAATTACATTAATTAAACATTGAATTGTTCATTACTAAACGCCTATATTCATTAAATGTGGAATCGCCTATCATTAACAGACCAAATCCGTTGCAATGTAGTGTAATCTACAACAGAAAATAATGGTAATTGATGTTTTAGCAATTGATGTTTTAATAATTTAATAGTTGCACTGTAATTTAGGTTAACTTATGAATATAGAATTATTAAGCATTAATTGATAATTTATTCACTTTACTGATATATTGTTTCAAAATATTCTAGCACTAAATCCCTCTAGCGTGTGTAGAGTAACTATGTGAACAAATGTGCTGTGAACTGTTAAACTAATCAGGAGCACGAGTGTGACTTGTTATATATGTACTGTTGATTAGATGTTGCATATTAATTAGCATTAGGAAGCGTTGGCAATACATATTAGAAAATGAATATTAAATATTCCACTGAAGTTAAAAAATAGTGTAATTATGTAGTGTCGTACTTGGAATATCTATATTTGCATTGCGGTTGATCAACGACACAGGTCGGATAATTAGAGATATAATTTTTCTGTTTTTTCTTGCTATTAAAATAACATAACACAGTAGTATTTCTTTTCCTACCTTTGTTAACAAAAGTAAGAACATAATTAAAACAAAATTCTCTACTGAAACGAGTGTACTCTTCAAAATCTATTTGAATATATTTGACATAATTAACAAAATATTTCTAAGCAAAAGAAAGAATGGTAATAATTATATTAGGGTACTTTACATTTGAGACAATAAGAATGTTAGTTAAAAGAACAATATGTATTATCAGTAGATCACGTTTAGATTGTTTTGTGCGAAATAGAAAACTTTTTTCTTAACATTTTCCATCTGTTAAATATGCTATCAAATTCACTAGAAATTCTGGAAAGCTCAAAAAAGTTACCTATTAGAGGATATACGATTTTTTTCTGAAGAAACACTTACAATTATACCAGAATAACTTCAGTATTATAATTAGGCAAGAAAATTAATTAACGGCTGTACCTAACATGAAATAATGATTACAAAATACCAAATGTAAACATGATTACGGACTTACTACAAAAACGATTGATTAAATAATGATCACGGTTTCCGAGATTCATTTAATAGTTAGTTACAAAAGTAATCAACTACAGCAAACTCTCTTCTGCGTAAAATTCGTACGTCCAAACTGTAATTTCAATTTCGACCTAGATTTTAATGGACGTATAAAACTGAAGAGAAATTATACAGAGTGTTTGCAATAATATGGACCAGTACTTTTCTCGTATACAGTAAGAATTTTAAAATGCTGAAATAGGAAGAAGTCATATCATGTTTTACTAGCACGATGATTTATATCAACTTTTTATATTTATATTACTTTTGAGAGATGAAGATAACCTGCGACTTTTTTTAATGGAATGATATACATATATTTTTACTATCATATGAAAGTATGCATCAAAACAAATTCATTATTCATATACATGAGTCTGACCTTCGAGCTTATGAAAGAACCGAAATGAAAAAACAAATTGAATATTTCGTAATATTATATTTATTAGCATGTTGTTACTACAAATTGACATGTATCGATTACATATCATATTTAATGTGACTTTCATTAACAAGAATGCATTTCTGAGCTTTATTGATAGTTTGTGCTAATATTGCACTGGATATGGATATGTTTCTTTTATATTTATATTAATTTGTACATGATTGAAATCTTTCAGCAATATAGTGTAAATAACATCTTTAATATTATAGCAAAAAATATCGATAGAATGCAAATAGAAACATCACAGGTGATGTTATGGGTTCACACGTTCTGATCCATTTACTTTTGAACATAATATTTAAAAAACTTCTTGCTGGTCTATTAGTTATAAATTGGAACTCTATCCCATATATTGTGTTTATAATACAAATCTCGAATGAAAAACAGCAGCAGTCATTCCCAATAATTTCGAAATTTATTATTTTAAAATCGCAAATACTTGCTCCTATTTATAATTGTAGGATAAAAGTATGTCCCAACTAATGCGTTAATAATTACACATCAAACACGTGTTCTAACGTATATATTCAAATTTGTTTATGAATTTTTGTTTAGTTTCTTTCTAAATTGTTCTAAATTGTGATATTTATTCCTATTAATTTATATAATGTTAGCAACATACTAGTAACAGTAATAGTATAAAATTTTCAATCTATTTCCTTAAGTTCTACCCTTGTACGGCAATATCACAGTGACATGAATAAATTCGTCGCACGTTTCCGTATGACATTAAAAAATTAAAAGACATTGAAGATCACTTTGTTTCTCGAAAAATAATGCAAATGTAAAAAATTGATATAGGTCGTCGTCTTGCAAGTAAAATATAGTACAATCTTTTCATCTTTCATTTATTTGAAATTCTTACAGTGTATGAAAAAGAAACACTGATCCATGCTGTGAACACTGTATAATAGATATCAGAACATCGCTAGGGTGTGCACAGTGTTATTGGTTCGTGTTAAGCATTTATTTTTAAACTAGCTCCATTGCTTTTTCAAGTATGCTTTTACTATTTAAACAAAAAGCGTGCAAAACAGCGAATACCTCTACCACGAAACTGATACAATGCTCGTTTACATCTGCATACCGTAAACGAAACGACCGCCTTAATGACTTTTTTTATTCGAACCTCGCGCCGACTGGATATCAAGCGTTAGCCGTTTGATTATAGTTCGGTCCGCTGTTTCTTGTAAACCTTCGATTTGATGATCGCAGCTCCTCGTGTGTAGAATTGGAATTGAGCCAGAACTTACATACCTACGTGCGTTATCGTATTTTACACACTCCTCTTTCATCGCCTATGAATCACCGTCGCTCCATTTCTTTCCTCCTATTATTCTTATATCCACCTCTTTATCTTCGTCATAATACGTTGTTATATCAATTCTATCCATAAGCAATGTTGTTTGTTTGTTTGTTTTGTTCATTTGAAAAATTAATCTTTTTTAATTCCCAGACGTTTTATTTCTAGTATACATATACAATAGATGCGTACTTCTTAGTAAAGTAAATGTCCCAGTACTCAAACGAATTCCGCTAATTAACAACCGAATGGGAATTTTGTTAATAATAACATTTCTGCTTACGTTTCTGAACGTTTCAACTAATTACAATATACTAGAAAAATGTAATAGCTTCACATATATATAATTATAAGTTTCTATAAATCAATACTTTTATCGCGAAAAAATATCATTGCACAACACTTCAAAATTCAACATTTTTAAACTCGTTTAAAACTTAAATCATGATAATTCAATCAAATAAAATAAAATCATAATGAGTCAAGCCATCGAGAAAAAACTTCTGTTAAAGTTCTAATTAATTAATGTTATATAACTTTATAAATAATAAAGTTGTTTTAAATTTAGTAATCAACAGAGGATTCAAGTTAATCTCGTTACTTATTCATTTTTTTTTAAATATTAAACTTAAATACAGTGTTTTTTATTATTATGTGATAACATGATATTAATCAGTTTTTAAACGCCATAGCGCAGTCATAAGCACAGATCCGCCTATACATTACTTTGAATCAACCTTAACAAACTGATTGCATTGTTAAAATAAGTATGTTTTGTATTATACGCATTTCGGTTAATAATAACCGTATAAAAATGTAAGTGTACAAATACCTGTACAAAAAACTCTGCCTATTGTTAAATTCGCTATATCAACGAAAGCTAAAATTTTATAAATATACTTTTAATCTTTTTTCTTGTGTCATAATATTACATAAATTCTTTAGAGGAAGAAAAAGAAAAGAAAAAAGAAGGTTACAATAAAACAATGTTTGTGCAGCTGTAAAAGTTTGTAAAACAGACACTTCTTTAAGTTATCAATATAAAATTTTATGTAATAAAATTAGTTTTAAAAACTTACTGTCATTGATTAAATAAGATTACTATAAATAAAATATTTTCGTTCTATATAATATTACGATCTCGATTTTCTTTTTATTAAATAATGAAAATAATAAAATTAATTCATATTTAAAATTTAGTACAGTAACAAAGAATAATTAGGACATGCCATAAATATTGCTTAATTATTGAACCATATGAACCATTTCAGATTTTAATTATTTTAATACAATTTCTTTACAAATATAGATTCTCATTATTTTATCTGAAAGTAGAAATCTTAACATTCCGAATAATCGTATTTAGTTATAATTTTGTACTGTTTAAATATAAAAGAAATTACAAATTATTTTAACTATTTCCTGAATCATTTCACCAGTAGGAAATTTATCTTGCCACATATTATTTTCAAAATTTCTTTTGTTTCATAGCTTGGAGTATGTAATAATTTTCTCAGTTTCATACAAATGTTAAAAAAAATATTCTCCTGCCAATTATTCGCTGAAGGATCTTTCTTACAGACTTGAATTGTTGGATTTGAATTATATTGTAAGAAGTAATATTTTGGAAAATTTTAGAAAGAAATTTTGAAATTTTTACTTTTATCTTAATGGAATCTAAAAAGAATCTTCAGCATCATAATGTATTAATATATATATGATAATATATCATGAAATATATTAACTGTAACAGGTTAGAAACAATATTTTACCACTTTAGAGTTAGTAGATATGTGTACATGTTACCTACACATAATATAGCGATAACTTATGTATTTATTGGAAAGGAACAAGTAGGGAAATAATATGCATTGCTCCTTCGCTCGAAGAAATCTACTCCAAGCCAATACCAATCTCACGTGCGAGTGAATTGAAAGAATAAGGAAATCTTGACAAAAAATCGAAATCTCTTTGCTTGAATGTGGAATTGGTATTGATTTTTGACTATATTTTTTCGAGCAACCAACGTATACAATTTCTCCATATATTCCTGTTTGGAAGTAATGTGATTTAAAGACAATCTTCAAGATTCACATAATGTGAACGTAGCTAAAATTTGTTTACTTCCTGAACGTACTTATTTATTTAGTTCTTCAATGTCCTTGAATTTCATTTGCTCCAGCTCTGCAATAGCACTTTTAGTACACCAATTTACATGAACGTAAAGATACTAAAACTTTCTTCTTGAAAATGTGATAGACTATTCTTTAAAATGTATTTTACATATCGAAACGTTATGGTTGAAAAGAAATTCTTTATATATGTTCAATGTACAATAAATGGTTCATGTTTATGTAAAGTAAGCAGTATGGTATTTAAATCAGTCCTTCTTGTGTACAACAACAAACATAGAAGTACAGTAGTATCCGAATATTAATGTGAATAATTATACAAATTGCGAATGCTTTATTCAGTGCTAATATACATATGCTGAACTACTGCAGAAGATAAATAACTTTGTAAATATGAGTACGACAGTGTGTTTGCATAAAAAACACTGTGTCAAGATTCAAATAAATTGTCAGTTATTTCTTTCTATTAGTATTATCAGCCACCTTGTGGTTCTCAAGTATTACATAATTTGAATTGGCAGATACCTAACCACTTTTCCTATAATTAAGAAAATAGTTACCGCAGTTGAGTTACATTTAAGTTAGTTTATAGCATAATAATGTGGTCACTTGGCAGCTTAAGTAATAATGAAGTACATACATACAGTAGAGTTCCGTATAATGCGGTTAATAAGTTACACGCTATTTAAATTTGCGTGATAGGAAATTGTATTGTACAGTAATGTTTCTAATATAATGCGTATACCATAACGTAACATATTTGAAAAGATTATAGCTATGCAAACTTTCATTATTTGCGATTTATCAAATAAGACAGTATCTTAAAAATAAGTGGCATATATACACAGCTAATTTAAAAAAAAAAACATATTGATGTATGTAAAAATCTTTTATTCCATTGAAATTTAATGAAAATGTTCTTATATAAATTTATACAACGAAGAAGATAATGTAATTGTCGATTAAAACAGATATAATTCATAAATTAACTTCTAATTCGTACATGATAATTGCTACGTTTTATTATTTAACGCGTTATATGAAGTATTACGTTATGTGAAAACAATAGTTGCAATATCGTTGCTACGTTAGATATACGCACTAAAAAAATTCGCATTATAAGAGACTTTACTACATATCACTTAAATTTAAAGTTGGCGCTTTTGCAAATATCTTGAAAATAGGTATAAGTAAATATGTAATGTATATGTCGTGGCGATAATACGTATAAAAAAAGCTATTCAAAATAGTGTTCCTAACAACATATTTCAAATTCATCGACATCGATGTTTAAGACCATATACTACATAATTAGTACACATTTTTATTAAAATAGAAAGCAACTATCGTCAAATTCTATAATAATTAATCGACAAATAAAATGATTAAAACCACTTTACTTATACAGATGTTATGCTGCAATATTTACATCAGCATTGTCTCATACTGTAGCACACTGATTACACTGTTCAACACAAATTTTGTTTTCTAATACCCATTGAGTGATCCTTGTAGAGTTTCTCGTCCTGAACAAGAATCCGAAAACCGAATTGCTCTATCACCCTCAGTTTTTGAAAAACACGAACTTTTGTAAAAATACGTGTTTTGGGTAGAAAATGCGACATTGCGAGGAAACTAAAAAAGCTAGGACATTCAAATTAATTTTAAAAGATAGAGGAGAGTGTTCCAAATAAATTGGTATATATAATTGTTATATTGCATAATTCTAAATAGGTGTAAATATTGATGAAAGTTTAAAAAACGGCCGTTGTACGCATTTCCTATGTATTATTTTTGCATTTTTAGAAAAAGTTATTTATGTAACGCGAATTCGCTATACAGTATCGAATTCTATAGACATTTCTGATGAAGAAACTATGTGGGGTAAATGTTGTAGCTGTATGCAATTCCAGAAAATCGAAAAAATATCTGCCGGGAGCACATGCGCGGTGTTTTGCCGCCAGGCGGCCATAGCTCGCTCTCCTCGCCAAGTCAGTACCGTGGCTACGCGCAATCAACACCAATGATGGGGCTTAATATACGAGGTCTGTCCCAAAAGTATCCGACCTTCCTTCATATTTCCTTGCTGGTGTTATCCTGCGTCATCAGGCTGGTGGCATCCTTCGAAGTAGTCCCCATTTGATTGTAGAATACTCTGCCAACGACCTTTCCACTTATGGAAACAGTCCTGGAATTCGTTTTTCGGAATAGCCTTTAGAGCTTTCGACGTATTTTCGACCGTTTCTTTATCATCGAATCGGTGTCCTTTGAGTGGCATTTTCAATCTTGGAAACAACCAAAAATCGCAGGAAGCTACATCAGGACTATATAGACGCTGACGGAATTGTATGACTTTGTGCTACGTCAAATATTGCTGCACAAGATTCGATGCATGCGCTGGCGCGTTATCGCGATGAAGAAACCAATCACCGCTTGACCAAAACTGAGGCCAAAACTAGTTTTCGGTATTCCAAAATCACATTCTAGTTCTCGCACAGTCAATCGACGATTTTCGTTAATCGCAAGTCGCACACGTTCGATATTATTAGATCTTGTTGTCGTGGAAGGCCGCCCAGAGCGTGGGTTACTATCAACAGATGTGCGGCCATCTTTGAACCGCTTATACCACTCTTTGATTTGTGTGTTGCTCATATACTCATCCCCAAATGCCTTCTTCATCGTATCGATGGTTTCCGAACAACTCTTTTTGAGTTTTAAGGAAATTTTGATGCAAATTCGTTGCTCCGATTCTTCCCTCATTTTTCACAACAGCAGAATGCGACGAACGTAAAAAATGCTCCGTAAACAAATACACGTTGCACATAAACTAAGGCGTCCCGACGAAAACTGCGATATCGTGGGAGTTTGTAAAGCTTTGCAGTTGATACTCATACCCGGCAAATGACGCTAAAATTGTCAGGTGCGAAGAAATTAAAGAAGGTCGGATACTTTTGGGACAGACCTCGAACATCCACTTTTTATATTTACAATGCTTAATTTTTTTTAGTATTATTATTTCATAATTATTATTATTCATATTTTGTTATTATTCGTTATTATTTTTAGCTACCAACGATACAATTATAAAATATTATAACTCAAAATTTTAAAATCAAATGATAGAAGACAGTTTTGAAATCTGTTTATAATATGGAAAAAATAAAATGTATACAATAGAAAGTTTTAGAAATGTATACAATAGAAAGAGCGAGCTATGGCCGCCTGGTGGCAAAACACCGCGCACGTGCTCCCGGCAGATATTTTTTCGATTTTCTGGAATTGCATATAACTACAACATTTACCCCACATAGTTTCTTCATCAGAAATGTCTATAGAATTCGATACTGTATAGCGAATTCGCGTTACATAAATAATTTTTTCTAAAAATGCAAAAATAATACATAGGAAATGCGTACAACGGCCATTTTTTAAACTTTCATCAATATTTACACCTATTTAGAATTATGCAATATAACAATTATATATACCAATTTATTTGGAACACTCTCCTCTATCTTTTAAAATTAATTTGAATGTCCTAGCTTTTTTAGTTTCCTCGCAATGTCGCATTTTCTACCCAAAACACGTATTTTTACAAAAGCTCGTGTTTTTCAAAAACTGAGGTTGATAGAGCAGTTCGGTTTTCGGATTCTTGTTCAGGACGAGAAACTCTACAAGGATCACCCAATGGGTATTGCAAAACATAAAAAAAGTTTAAATTTGTTGGAGAGTGTTATGAATCACGACTATAGACGATATTCAGTATGATAAAATTCATGCATAAAAACAAATTTTGTTTGATTTATCAATTCGTGCTAAACGTTAAGGACTACGTGTTAAATAAAGAAGGATTAAACGAATCTCCGTATAATATACATTTACTTTGGAATTAAAAATGGAGTTGAGCAAGAAACATAAATTACTACATACATTAATTTTTTATCTTAATAAAAATCAACACGGATTCCAAAAAAGTATCTTAACATTTAACATGTTAAATGGTTATTTTTGCTAATTTAGATATTTTAATGTTAAGCTAGTACTTATTTTTAATTTTTAATTATTTAATTCGATTATTATGTTTTAATGGAAAAAATTTAACTCTTCTACTAGATGTACAATGTTAAATAATAATTACTGCAGTCGCTGTGATGCTCAATTACTTCATTGAAGTAATTTGCATAACACAAGTATTCGTGTCACGTAGAAAACAGACGATAACATTATTATTGATACATTTTTGAAACAATCAAGAAAAGGTCCCATTACAATATTTAAAAGCCGCGTATGTGATGTGACCGTTTCTTATTTTGCATCAATAATTAATGTCATCAAGTCTATTCGTAACTGTCCATCTCTTTCTTGATTCTTTTTCCTCCTTCTTGGTTAGCATTCTTGCGACTCTATCTTCTTTTCAAACGATATTCCAAGCACAGGTGCCTCTCTAGTGATCGGAGTATCTATTTGCATACGTTTACCTCGAATTATGAATAACTGCACAGAGAAAATGTTCCGGGTACCTTGTACGTAGGATAGGAACAAGATATTCATAAAGCGTCAAATATCAGTCGCTTAAGCGGTTTTATCGCGTCGCACGTACACGACGATAAAAGTTATCGGAATAATTTTACTAATTCTACTGCGCTGCGTTGAGAGATATTAACTTTCATAATGAACTGAAACGTCAATTATTTAGTCACCGTCCGAATATCGATTATCCAGATTCAATTTTACGGACGTTGCCACCGAGCTCACATTTATTCGACATATGTAATCAGAGATTCTTGTACATGTAGGTGTCGAGTTGAACGTCTATTTTCAGTCATGTAAATTATTATGTCAAGCTGTTAAGAATCTTTTAAAGACAAGCCGTTAACCTGACTAGCATATAATTATATCGCTATTTTAACGAAAATGACTTTGACCTGCAATTTTTATTTCAAATTTAATTTCAAGCTGAACTTCTTTAATGAAATTAGATTATTTTCGTAATGTAAATTGATTAAATAAAATTGTTATTGTTGCTATTTAATGTGTATTCGATGTCTTGATTGACAACTATTTTTGTTAAATCGTCACAAAAGGATCAAAGATCATCCGTTATACTCGAGGGAACATACTGTATAATTTCAAAGATGCTGGATATAATCACAATTTTTTAATTCAATCTTATTCGGTTAGTTTAAATGTTTTCCACTTTACTAACACTATAAACTCTTAGCAAATGTAATAATCAAATCTTATGAAGCTGACTGAAAGTTACGTTATTACCGGTTTATCGCAAAGCCTTGAATCAATCGTAAAAAGAGAAACAAGTTAACCATCCATAATCACAACACAATGATTACATTAGAACGTAATTAACATATTATTTCATTCCACGTTTTATTATTATTATTGTTGACGATGGAAAATTCTTATTGGTGTACTAACACACTATTTACACTATATATAAATCGTTTTTCTTCGTATCGCATATCATTTATATCCTTCAGTCAGTACAAAAGAACCGTGATAAGAAAAACATAACCTACAAATACAATTAGCATAAACGTACGGAAAATTTCCTTCATATTTTACCTTGATAATAATATAATGTCATGAATAGAGATTCCATACTCTAGAAATGACACGCATCACCGAACAAGAACCACTAACACGAAGAAACCATTTCTTTCACCTGATTGGATGCTCCCATTGAGTTACGCGTTCCATGAATTATGCAAATCTCTCGCGAAATAAAAACGAAGAAGCGGGCTGCATAGTGCTGACGCAAAAGGAACAGCTAAAAAATTGAAAAGCCTCGATTTTAATATGTATTCGGTATAAAAATATTTTCTCCAAGCTCTATGAAGAACTTAAACACGTTTTAGCGATATTATCCGTGACCTAAGGGATGCCAGCTGTAACATTCGTTCCGGCGATAACATTTACTACATTTAACTTTCGTCAAGTTCACTATTTCGGAAAAGGTCAACGTACTAACATCTCTCTGTTACACCCATTTATTACATAATATAAAATAGACGGAATTTGAGAAACATCAAATTGGAAATGATTTCACGGTACACATGGTGGGTATATTATTAGATACGTACAATGTAATCTCTATCGATCGTTTTTCGAATAATTATTTTCCCACGTGTGCAGTTCATTTCATTTATTTCCAAGCTGTATGTTCTCATATCTAAAGTTTTCTTGCATTTATCATTTACAATTAGTTTTAGCCTTCTACAACGATAGATAGAGGTTACATTTTATTAACCATGTGCCAAACATGTCTCATGTAATTATAATTATCAATCGATACTTAAAAAACCTACCACATAGACATATTATATCGTTTGGCATATACAACTAAAATACGTTTCTATATTAGCCAATTTATATTGATTAGAATTCAAAGTATAGTTCTGCATAAATAAGTAAAAATATTATCCGTTATCGAAACTGCTTAACCGTAGTTATCTTTTTCGACCCTAGCAACATGCCAAGTGATATAATAAAATCATTTATATATTTATGTTGTCTATAAACTGTGGATATTTATGAAAAGACATGTAAAGTATGTAAAGTATAATATTATGTTATAACAAAATAAAGTAAATTGTACAGAATTTGTAAAACATACAAAAAGTTCTTAAATGTATTGAACATTTAATAGAAGAAATTAAAGTACTGAAAACTGTCACAAAAATATTAACTTAATTACAGATTACGGAAATATGTACTTGTAAAATATTTTCATATCTCTTATATATTTATACAATTACTTTATGGTTTGGTTTACTGCATATGTAATTTATAGCGTAGATAGATACATGTAACACAAGGCATGTAAAAATTACATATGAACACGATGTTTTATTCTGGTTTCACAAACAATTCTATACTAAAGTGTAGCTTGTGTAAGAACTCTGTTTAGCACCGTAGAAAAGAAAAAAAATGACAATTTTTGGATATATGATATTTACTCTCAATATAAATATTTTGTTCAACCTATCAGTTTTTTAACCCCTCATTATTTTTATTGTATTCTTATTATTTTATGGAGATAAAATTTCAATTAATATGCATACAAAATTAGTAATATCATTTAATTAGAACAGAAATTATCATAACCCATATTCTCCAGCTTTCAAACATTGTTATTTTTTTCATTTGCTTAATTAATGGAAACAAAAGAAAAATATTAGTTTCCATGGTCTGATTTTATAAAATCCTTTTAATTTTTTTGAACATGCGTAAGTACCTTAAATGAAAATACTTCTCAATATTTCTGTTTACAAAAGAGGAAGGAACAGTAAGAATATATAACTCAAACTTGCAAATGCACAAATATTCAAATTTACAAATCAAATTTACAAATATTCAAAACTTTTAATAAATTTAATAGAAAGTGAATGTTATGAATTATTGATATTGGTAAAAATAATTATAACGATACGTTTAATAATACAATTTCGCTATATTAATAATCACCTTTAATAATTTATAACGTCCACAAATTTTTAAATTAACGTTGAAATTTTATTTCATTTTATCCTATATACGTCGAATAGGATTTTCATTATCCTTACTACACATCTTTTAACAAATATTTTTACAAATACTTTTTAAACTCAATTATCTCGGAAATAAGATAATTATGACGCACTCACAGTTCGAATTTTTAGTACGTTTTGATCTGATATCTAAGTCCAATTACAACTTGTATTGTAAAGAATTACTGAATACAAATTTGACGTAATATAATAACTTTCTTTATTTGTTTTAATACTAATAGCAGTGGATAGTTAGTGCTGACTAACGCTCGTTATAAATAAATCTTATCGCAATTAATTAAATAAATAACAATGAAATGGTTGACTCTGAACTTCCGATTAAGATTATGTAATCGTACATGCAGCATGTGAATATTTGATAAGAATTATGAAAGAAGATTAGGATATGGTTATATGTATCCCAATCAGAGATTAGCATTGATACCGAATCGAAAAAACAACGGCGAAACACTCGATGGTTGTGTGGTCTTCGATAACGAGCCACAGGGAACTCGAAAGGGGAGCTGACGGCACCCGAAGGAAACTCGAAAACATGGACAAGGAAAGAAAGAAAGTTGAGAAGAAGAAGCCACACGAGTCGAGACCACTTGTTTCTTGCGCTGTCTCACTAATCCAGAAAGCTCGACGAGTTCGTGCCCGGCACTGTAAAGCAGAAGAACGTTGTGTCTTCGAGGCTGCAGAGCTTCTTCACTGAAGCACGTCGTAGCTTTCCTGGACCAGCTTCTGACCGCCCTCGGTCAAAAGCTCTCGCTGAAGACAATTCGTTTCCACTTGCCGTATCGTTTCTCGCCATCGAAAAAAAGAGGGAGAGAGAGAGAGAACCGACTGCGCTCAGATAAATCCACGATACCAATTTGTCCTCCAACCCCCACTCACCTCGTTCAGGCTGATTTTGGCACAAAACTCACGTACCACGATAAACCGACGTGCCGATCGGGACAAAGGCTTGAAATGCTGCATTTTCTTCAACATCTACAAGCTTTTTGACGACATTACATTGTTCTACGATCTTTTGAACGAATGTATTTGAACATTGGAAACAAATATTGAAACCTTAAGAAATACAATCTGGGACAAAAAAGTAGCATGTCTCGTATACATTTTGGTACTTGTAGTATATTATACTGAAGACGAGACAGTTTGGTTTTAAGGGGTAACACCACTCTAGGATTTTTAGAAAGTCGATTTTTTTTTCCTTTGCTGAAACAATACTTTAGGGTCTTAAGGACAGAATGCCGTTTGATTTATAGTCGAAAACAAATTTTAAATGGTTCAATTATCAATTTTGCCTGAGCGCCTCAGAGCGCGCACTGAGTACTCGCGCGGTATGTTGCAATTCATCGCTTTCGTATTATTGTTATCATTTGAAATAATAAGTTTACTTGTTTCCTACAAAACAAACAGAAGTATCCAGAAAGCTAGAGAAGGTGGCAAACACCGATCTGGATAGCCAAATGTATAGTACAGGCATTGCAGATTAGCGGTGAACAGAGAATTTAAGGATCAAAATGTTCATAAAACTTCAAACGCGTTTTTCTCGAAACCAGTTTCTTCATACTGGGAGGACGGATTTCTCGGTGACTACTGCATGGATTGAATTGAAATTTTTACAGTAGCTGCGCAATAATATTGTCCTTGGAAGTACGTAGCCGTTTTTTGATTAAATGTAAACCTTTTTTTTTTATAAACAATTTAGTGCTCATTTTTCATGTAAAAAGTCGATTCATTCCTTAAAAAACGCATAATTTCCACAAAAATTGATTAATCAAAAAACCCCTACGTACTTCTACAGCCAATGGTATACAGATTCTAAATTGTTTTGATTTTTTATCCCACGACTCATACATAACGAGAAATCCGTCCTCCCGTAGGAGTGTTTTTACAAAAGCTGTTTCCGTCGATCGGCTCTGTCGCCTCCATTTTGAACGAAAATGACAATCAAAAATTATTTTGTCGTAGTTTAATATGTGTTAAATAAACCCTCTGAAAAGAGATTCTTTTATGTTTATCGTTCTTCCAAAAAAAATTATCAAAATTAGGCCTCTTTTTCGGGCTCTAGAGTGGTGTTACCCCTTAAATAACGCTAGGGATTGGGGAAAATACGGACGTAGTTCTTGAACTTTTTGATAGCTAACGTTGTCATTGATTGATGTCATATATTCGTAAATATGCGATTTATAGTATTAATATGTATTATGACTTTCAGTTCTATTATTACTGGTTTATAACTGATCGTATCAAACCGTCACATGACTTATTTGCACCTATATTATTTTAAATTAAAAAATTAGTGAAGATGATTTTCTTGAAATCAGTGTTGATTTTTATGTAGATAAAGAGTTAATGTATAATATTCAATTATGTTTTATCATTTGTTTTTTTACTTTTCTATTTTATTTTTGATCTGTTTATATTTTTACTTTCTATTTATTGTATTACATAGAAATTCACAATAGTAAGTCGTTCAGATCTTTTACATGAAAAAAAATATATATATAAAATTACAAGAATTATTGATTTTATAAAATATATTTCGTATGATATTAATATTGCTTCGGTATATTAATAACAAAATATTTAAAAGTAATGATGGCCAATATTTGCCCAATTAAGAATAGTTCCTCTTATCAATTAATCCATTTCCCTAAAATTCTTGCAGTTTATCATGATTCCATGCATCTCTTCGAAATGTGTAACAATGGAGCAAAATAGCCAAACATAGAATACCATTTTGTATGTTGTATATCATTCTTACAAAATCAATTACAGCAAATAAAAGAATTGTGTGCGCATTTACTCAAAATAAATTTTTAGATTATCTTCGCCAAGTAATAAGATAAGTAAATAATATCTGTAAAAGATTTCATTACACAAATCTTGCGGTATCCATAAACATTTTGCCTAATTATATGGAAACGTCGCTGTAATATTTTAGCGTAGAACAAAAAACTGGAATTCTTCGTTATTTACATTATATTTATTACAAAATATATGGATATGTCAAAATATTTATTTTGGTAAAAACGATGATCATGTTTACAAAAAATGTCATATTTAGTACATAAATTGCGTATATAATTTTATGCAACAAAAACAGTTTCCAATGAATTAACAAATTTGTATGTAGTTCTATAGGTAATTACATTTAGAGAATACCGTGGAAATTACAAGCGGATCTAACAAAAATTGTTTAAATTATGCTGCAAACCGTCTACATTAATTTTTTAAAAATACGACTTCTAGAAAAACGCGTTTAAAGGATTAATTTTTAAGCTCTTAATTCTTTAATAAACTAAGGCATTACGAATTCATTACTGCTTATGCTATGTGTGATCTATAACTACTGTTTTACGCTACGATTAGCCTTCATTTTTTTTCTTTATAAATTTTTTGTAGAATATTCAATCGTCTTTAACATTAACTTCATTTATATTTAAAAACTGTAATAAATCTGCTACAAACTTGACCAAAAATTGTATTACTTCGTCAAGTCACTATAAAAGTTGTCAATAATTCATTGTTACGACAGATAGTAATTTACAACTCATTAATGTTATTTAATGTTTTCAAAACTTATTATTCAACAGTCAACAGCTCCTTGAACTGTATATTCTTAAACACAACGTCGTCCAGTAATGATTCACCACATCAATTATAAAGTCATTATATGTAGCCATTAAATTTAGTATTGAAACAAATTTTTCACACAAGACTCTCCGCGTTAACATATTGGTGGCACATCCAAGAGTCTAAACATTAAATATTTGGTTCACATCTCACAAAAATTTAAAATAAAATTCTTTAAATATCTAATAAAAAGAAGATTCAAGAATAATACAGAATTCAAGAATAATAGTAGAATATTTGTATATTTCTTAATGATTGTATTAGAACTTTATAAAACCCAATTGTATATTTCTAATTACACATATAAATAAAAACAGTATTTTACATTAAATCTCTCTTTGTTAAGCATATGAAGGATGAATGATACCTTAGATTAAGAAAAAGAAAAATAGAGTAAGTTACAAGAATCTTCGTATTCCGTACAAAGAAATCATTTTAATTAAAATAAATATTAAGCATTGTGAAATAACATGCGTATTTATTAAAGTATTACTTTAAAGTACTACAGACTATGTTCGGAATTAGTTAAAATATAATAGATATAAAAAACCAATATAATATACCTAAAACAATTTTTAAGTGATTAAAAATGGAAAGACCAAATAATTACAGGAAGCTTTATCATGAAATGACTGCATTGTGTACCAAGAAAATGAAAAATAGTTTTAAGGGTGAAATAATACACGACAAAATATTAATATAACCCGTACTCTCAAAAAATGATATTACAGCAGTATTTTTACGAGATACATAATAAATGCTTTTTTTCACCTGTTCAAAGATACCTATAGAATATAGTATAAGAATCCGGTAACTTCGAATATTACCTCGCACAAAAAGGCGCGTGACAACCACTTTTCCATCATTTTACATTCTAGCACCTTACAATCCTCATAGAACCTTACAAATCTTTAAAAATCCGTTTAGAACACTTTACACCTACTCCAAGAATACTTTTTTTAGAATAATTAATATTACTTAATAACTAAATAACTAAATTATTAAATTAATTTAAAAGCTAAATACATTATTACGGCAAGTTATGGTATACTTTAATTGAAATATTCTTTTACGAATTGCACGAGCAATAATTATTATAAAAGTAATTATTATAATAATCATATTAATGGTAATTATTTGTAGCAATATTTCTTAATAAATTAATTCATAATATATCTTTAAAGCAAGTAGGAACTCACATATCTGAATTACATTATCTTGTCTGACTTACAATTAGTTACTGTATTATGATTTATATTATCAAATTACATATGTCGCATATTAAGATTCCGGGATCATTGCTTGCTGTCACCATTTTGTATTTAAAATATTACTAAAACTTGTATGTAAACATTTGTGTTGAACCTTGAGCATCAAATTCATATACGTATCATCATACTCGTACTACATATGTGTGTGATACATTCTGATTCTTTCATGTCACTTAATCTTATCAGACTTTCGATGTTTCAAAATCATCCATTTAATTTCTCAACTTAACACGAAATAAAATGATTTTTTAATAACTAGCGAGTTTTGGCATAAATGCTTTTTTGGTATTTTTATGTCATTAATTTGTATTAGAGATTATGCTTAGAAATCGACCATTGTTTTCTGTAATTAGCAACTAGCCGTTTAATATTAAGAACATTAGCGAAGAATTTATTTAGTCTGTATTATTATCCTTTAAGCCTTAAGCTAATATGTTACATGTACTATTTTACAGTACTTGAATGTCTTCAAATTTATCCGATTTGCTATTTTGGAAATCGCCGATTTTATATGCAATAATCTAATATAAATACTTTTTTAGTACATAATAACAATATACAATAATGATATAAAATCGATCTTAATCCAATCGTATATTGAAATAATTATGAGTTTCTAAATTACAATGTAACAAATATAGAGTAATTTAAGAATAAACTTACAAGAAAATGGAGGAATATTTAGTTTTGCATGATTATTGTCAGGAACACTTATATTAAAAGAAAGTTTTATTAGTGTAGCATATACTGTTCATTAGGTTCCTTATCATTTTTCTTTAAAAAAAGTACATACATGTATGATCAGTAATTACGGACAAAATTAACTGAATTTTTGTTGCAACGTCTAAAGGCTATCATTTATGCTTTGTTATAACAGTGAGTAAAATTTAACAAACACAAAATATATTTTCCTTTACAGCATAAGTAATTTACTTTCATTAAATTGTTTCTTGTCACTTACATATCTATAGTCAATTGGTAATATTAAACATTTCAAACAAAGAATTGTTGAAACCAATGTAACTATAAATCCACGTAGTTAAAAACAACAATAGATTCACATTTTTTGCACGAAGGTGAAATGCTGTATTGTAGGAAGTAGCATACATATTTTATAGCATGCAATTTAAACGTGTTTTAAATTGAGGCACCTAGAACCAAAGGGTGCAAGTGACATTTTTCTGATATCGAGGAAATCGCGTTTGAAATTCAAATGTGTAAACAAAATTTCACGTAAAACCTCTATAAAAATTAAGTTACATTTCATGCTTGACATAAAGTTAAAAGCATATACAAAAATTTTTAACAAATTTCATTTTATAATTTAAGAATAACTGAGTAGGTAAAAAATAATATAATCCCACTCGCGTCTGATTAAATTTTACTTTGGTATAAATTAAATTTTTCAAGGCAAATGTTTCGTAAAAAAATTTAAAGGAATACACAATAATACATTTTATATACAAGTTAGCATTAGAAGATGCTTTTATTATAAATGCCAAAATCAATATAAGACATTATAGTTATATTTATCTTTTTTTGTCGAATTCATACAATTTTTTAGCGTTGTTTTGGATTATGTGGATAGTATGAATTATTTTGTTCGTATTTTCATAAAATTGGTGATAAATAACCAGAAAATTCTATGTTTATAAAAAATAATTAAATAATAAGCCAGTTACATTCTTTTGGCAAGAACTTGTTTCAATTAATTGCTTCGAGGTTATCAATTCACTCATTTCAAATATTTGCTTATCAATTATTTTCTCCAGTTTTCAAATTATTTAATGCCCCGACAAATCCAAAATCTTTCTCTCATGGTAAAATGTACGAGGTCTGTCCCAAAAGTATCCGACCTTCTTTAATTTCTTCGCACCTGACAATTTTAGCGTCATTTGCCGGGTATGAGTATCAACTGCAAAGCTTTACGAACTCCCACGATATCGCAGTTTTCATCGGGACACCTTAGTTCACGTGCAACATGCATTTATTTACTAAGCGTTTTTTACGTTCGTCGCATTCTGCTGTTGTGAAAAATGAGGGAAGAATCGGAGCAACGAATTTGCATCAAAATTTCCTTAAAACTCAAAAAGAGTTGTTCGGAAACCATCGATACGATGAAGAAGGCATTTGGGGATGAGTATATGAGCAACACACAAATCAAAGAGTGGTATAAGCGGTTCAAAGATGGTCGCACATCTGTTGATATTAACCTACGCTCTGAGCGGCCTTTCACGACAACAACACCTAATAATGTCGAACGATTGATTGTGCGAGAACTAGAATGTGATCTTGGAATAGCAAAAACTAGTTTTGGCCTCAGTTTTGGTCAAGCGGTGATTGGCTTCTTCATCGCGATGACGCGCCAGCGCATGCATCGAATCTTGTGCAGTAATATTTGACGAAGCACAATGTGATACAGCTCCGTCAGTATCCGTACAGTCCTGATGTAGCTCCCTGCGATTTTTGGTTGTTTTCAAGATTGAAAATGCCGCTCAAAGGACACCGACTTGACGATAAAGAAACGGTCGAAACTAATACGACGAACGCTCTAAAGGCTATTTCGAAAAACGACTTCCAGGACTGTTTCTATCAGTGAAAATGTCGTTGGCAGCGTATTATACAATCAAATGAAGACTACTTCGAAGGATGCCACCAGCCCGATGACGTAGAATAACACCAGCAGGGAAATATGAAGGAAGGTCGGATACTTTTGGGACAGACCTCGTATGTATGATAATATTGCACAAGAATCTATAATTAATGAATTCCTCACTTTTTCACATGTTACATTTAAAACTAAATAATACAAAAGAATGGTTAGAATATCCAAGAATACTTACTACAAACTAATAAAAATAATAAATTATAACAGAATATGTATTATCCTGAACTTACTGTCAAAAAATTAATTATAATAAAATTCGAAAATGTAAATTTACTTTTCAGTACTTCGCGGGACACCCATTTTGCTTAATTGCCTCTGCGAGTCTTCTTGGCACTGATTCAACTAATTCTTTTATACAATTCATCGAATTACGTTCTGATTTCTATGTAACTTCGAAAATGTTTTTGTTAATTATGTAATGTTTTCGGATTTGTACGTGAAATTTATTCCAAATCATCTCATGTGATTCAGATTACGAAATTGTAAAAGTGTTTCAATAACTCCTAAACAATTGTACAATTTTCGTATAACATATGCTTCATATTTTTGGATCATTATCTGATTTATTTTTATTTGTTTACTTTAAATTATGTTATTCTTTCGTGTTGTACAGTTAGCGTAGAGTACGAAGTATATATTGTAAAAGAAAAAGTATTATAAGTACTTTTGCAAATCGGTCAATTGTCACTTCCTTTTTTAATTACATATTTGTGTCAATAATTTTATAACTAATTACATATTCAACAGGTGAAACACGAGTAACAAAAAAATAATAGAAAGCAACTTGTGTTTATCAACAGCAAGTGTATTTTATGACCGCAAGTAGCAAAACGAAAACAACAATTTTTGAATTTAGTCAGTTTTATCATAACTGTAAGTTTTATCATACATTAGTATATAACTACAATACGCATATCACTCCTATTATAATTTTTTCAATGCTATAAAATATGTTAAACGAAATTAAATTCATAAACTAGGAGTAAGTATGCCAATTCTCTAAAACACTTTTAAATCAAAATTAGTTTATTTTACCACACAAGAGATTGTCAAATTACCAAAAAATTAAACAATATTGTTAATAACTATGTAGAATACAATATAATAATTTATTATGAATTTTTAAATATGGTGGATAGTAGCAAACGTAAACAAATAAGGAAGGGAAGTTATTTATAACTCAACCCCACATACACAATTTTCTATAGGCTTAGTAATATGCGAACAAAAATGTCATGCTTTGTACTTGTTAAATTCGGCTGGATATATTACGTAATATGATAAAAATAAAATTACGTGCTTATATATCAACAAAAGCAATCTGAGAACTACAAAATTAAAAATGAAATTTAAATATTTATTATCGTTATGTGTCAACTCAGCACAAACAAATACTAATTATTTTATTGTAATTGAATAAAAAATTGTATGTACAGTGATCCCTATTAATATTCGGACAAAATAGTATTCTATTAAATAATATTTTATAAACTATTTTTTTATAATGATAAACGTGTTCGTAACGATACTGCCAATTTTATTTATTTAAACTAATTAATTTGTTGCACAACAAATAATATATTAGATAATATATTACTTTTACGTCACAAAGGTATTCGGATATTTAATGTTCTACAGTGCTTTTATATAAAAAGTACATGTACAAACAAAAAGTACAAACAATTATTTCAATCCATAATTTCATCTACAAAAACCGATTTCTAAATTCCTTTCGATAAAATGCAAGCCCAAATTATAACACTTCCACTACGATGTTTAATTATTGGATTTAAATTTCTAAAATTAAGCTCTTAATTTCGGTTGTGCCACATTATTTTTCATCCATTTGATCCAAATAAATTAAGCAAACTTTCATAAGCAAAAACATAATTTCACCACGATCGTTTTGCACGAATGAATTATTTAGCAAGTGTAAACCTTTTCCTATGGTACAATTCGTTTATATGTAGCTCCTTACATGCTACTCTACCATTATATCTATTCTTTTAACACTCGCCGTATTGCATTTGGATGAACTTTCTTTCTCGAATCTTGAAATAATGCAGTACTTAACTTAGGAGCATATAAACCGAGATCGTCTATCATTTTCCTTAGAATATTCCATTTATCTCGGTCGTCAAATATATTTATTCGTTTCTGTTAAGAAAGTGCTCAATATTTTTCTTAACGTAGACGAACGTTTTCGTAACGAATCTTTTTCGTTGCCAAGGAAAATTAGATTACAGCGATTGTAGTAACTATATTACTTACAAATAGCTATGTATTTTTGTGTTTACTTTGTTGTTAAAATTTACATACAGTGAAGGACAAAAGTATTCATACACTTGAAATATAAAAATAAAAAGAACAATATTTTCCATATTATTAAATATATTTAATCACATATAGCTGTATATCAAACATTGCACTTACAGCAACAAATGACCCAAAACCGAAGACAATAACATCATGTAGTAACTTAAAATGACTTGAAATTCACGAGATTGTAAGAAATCGCCGGGACAAAAGTATTCGCACACTTAATCATTGCTACAATTATTTTAGCAGGAATTTTATAAATTGATATTTTGTACGATAACCCTTCCGGCAAATCACTTCACGTAATATATCGGGCGTTGACAACACCAAATTTTTAACGAAATCAGGTTCTACATTACACAATTCTCTTTTTAATATTTCTTTCAAGTATTATATCATGTTTCCGCACATTTTTTTCTAGTTTCGCCCATACATGTTCGATAGGATTTAAGTCCAGCAATTATGGAGGAGTTGCTAACCTGTGAAGAATATTGTTATTAACAATCACTGACGTACTGTACATATAGGCTGTATGTTTTGCGTCACAGTCTTACTGAAAATAAAATTCATCTAATTCATAAGTCTAATTAATTCTAATTCATCTGCATTGTTTTATAAAATTTCTTTTAAAATATTTAAATATAAATGTTTATCCCTTATTTTATCTATTATTACTAAATTGCCACCTCCAGAAGCAGCAATACATAACATTTTCACCTCTGTGTTTCGTTGTCGGTTATATATTTCTGGTATCTAATTTAGTGTTAGCTTTTCGCCATACTTTTTTACTATTGTCTGACTCAAAAATATTAAATTTTAACTCTTCAGAAAATACTACGTTTTTCCAGAAGTTGTCGCTAGCATTTCTGTATTGTTCTGCAAATTCTAATCTTTTTTTTTGTTTACTTTGCTTATATTCGGCCTGATATCGATCACTTTTCGTACTGTTTTAGGGTGAATTTCCTTCAGCATACATTCTTTAAGGTGTGATGCAATTTCAGATGCACTGGTATCTGGTTTTTGTTTAATAGTTCGGACGATTTTACGCTTTTCTCTCGTAGTTAATTTTCGGGGACTACTGATCTTTTTTTATTCCTTCTTTTTTATACTTATTTATAATACTTTGTACAATCGATCGACTTCTTTTTAGTATTACTGATGTATTTCTACATGAGTTACCTTCTTTATGTAATCGTATAGCAATTTTTTCTTCTTCTAATGTTGTTTCATTGCGTTTTCTCCTAATATTGCAATAATTAGTGTTGAAGTATACTTGCAACAATCATTACTGACTACACTAACATAACATCATCTAATGTAATGGTTACATTGATCAGAATGGCCTGATGCTATTGCAACTGTTGTATTTATGAACATAAATGATAATGCACGAATACTTTTTGTCCCGGCGATTTCTTACGGTCTCGTGAATTTCAAGTCATTTTAAGTCACTACATGATGTTATTGTCTTCGGTTTTGGGTCACTTGTCGCTGTAAGTGTAATGTTTAATATGCAGCTATGTATAATTAAATATACCTAATAATATAGAAAATATTGTTCTTTTTTGTTTCTATATTTCAAGTGTACGAATATTTTTGTCCTCCACTGTATGTATAACCTACTGTGTCTGTAGTACCTGCTTTAATTCTCTGACTGAATATTGTAAACTATTCTCTGAATTCATAGGTCTCATATTTTCAATAGACAGCGCGCGAACCTAATTTTTTTGTTTATTGTTTGTTCAACTGCTATTAATTTGAAGTATATAATGAAGAATTCGGTTTTTTCTTACAAATAAATTCTAATTCACGGAAGAACTACCTCAAATTCTCGTGCAATTTAAAAAGTTTCAAAAGTAAATTTAAAAATCATGAAATTTACATTTGCCTTTATAAAAAATAAAATATCATTAGCTCGAATTGGATATAGTATATCAAATTCGTTGTTCAGATCGTCTAAATGAAATTTACATATTTAATATATATATACATTAAAGTAAATAATTCATTAAAATACGAGTATATAAAAATACATAAAAAAAACATAAAAATAATTAGAATATAAATTCATTACAACATATTAATGTATACAGATATATATTATACCATTCACACAACTTCAATTTTAATCATCCAAAAATTTTGTATTGCGTATAAACTTTTTCGAATACTAATTGTATATTATATATTATATAAACTTTTTGATATCCTTCATTTGAATGTGAATTTGAGTTCCACTAATACATGTCAATAAAATTAGAGTATTTATTATTTCGAATGAAATGTTCCTTTCTGAGCATTTTAGACTACAATACTTGAAACATAAAAAAACGATTTTTAAAGTTTTGATCTGCCTATTTGTTTATTCGTAATTGAGTCGACAACTTCAGAATCAACTTTAATGAAGATTACATTATGGGGATAACATTCTCGATCACAATCTGCTTTTTGTTTTATTTGAGTACTTTTGCAATTGTAAAAGTGTTTATACAATTATTAATTAGGGTACATATTCTTAGACTGCTAGAGTCTCATGATTGTAAACTGATTCAACATAATAATCTTAGTTCTACAAATCTATTTTTACAAAAAATATAGGCACCGATATGTGAATTTACTAATAAAAAGTACAAATATGTAGGAACAAACTTTGCTCGATGTTACTTTCCATTATTTCAAAATAATAACACTCGCAGATAGATAATTATATTTTGACTTTTCCCGACTTTTATTCATCAGCTCATGTTCCCATTCAATATCACTTGATAATCATATAATAATCAATAATACTGATTCCTAATGTTAATCCCTCTTTCAAAATTCAATTAGTTAACGATAATCTTCTAACGATAATTCAATATCCCATTGGATATTAATTAGTCCAATTAATTTTTAATTACCTTTAAATATAAAAGGAACTCAATCTTTAAAAAAACAACGTAACAGTCTTCAGTATTAGTTATATTTTCTATAACTAATATATAACTAATATAACTTTAATATTTTCTTAAACCTTTTCATCTTTCTGATAGAGTAATTATAAAAATAATTTGTAACTCTGATGAGGATTAAAATTCATAGAAAATAATAAACAAAACTGTTCTATTCCTTTTGATAATGTCTAACCTATGTTCCACGACAAAACAAAGACAAAACAATTAAAGATTGTTCACTGTTAGGTAGGAGAAGAAATCATCTTTATCACATAAATTTCTTATATGACACACCTAAGTTTTGACAATACGTAGTTATAAATTATAATAGAATTTCAGAGTACATTTATATGTAATAATAAAAAACAAAAGATAGCGTGAACATTACTGAATTTTAAACATGAAGTGACTACTAAATTAAAAGTAACTGTAAATACTTTGCAAATTTATTTCCGTAAAGACGTTTTTTAGAAACAAATACAAATTTTTGATTCTACTATACCAAACGGAATAAACTATCAATTTTTTTTAATAGCGCTAAGTAATTTAATATCGTCTATCACATTATATCTATGTAGTTTCCTAATATGTTCCTCATAGACAACGTCAGTCATCAATTTTTACTTTTTTTATCATTACATAAAAAAATTTAGTGAAAAGGTAGTATCCAAATTCTTTGAATTCAAATATGATGAAGTTCGGTGCAAAAAAAATTTGTTCTCTAAATACATATGCGTTGTCTGTTTTGCCTTATATTTCGATGCTAGTGGTGTTAAATCTTTGAAACTTAGCTCGAAGATATATCATTTCATTTTAATTTTGTCTGATTTCATTTTGCTATCACAGTTTAAGAGATTTTTGCCCCCAACCTATGCCGATATCACCAACTACGAAAATTAGAAATGAAATCTTTACAGGAGGAACTGATATCATTGAGTTTTGAGAGAAGCTGATAAATAAGTATTGATGATATTTTATCGGAGCATACTTCATTGCGGCTTTCGTACACACGACAAGCAATAGAAAATCTTAGCGCATCTCAGAATGTATCCATTTTTATATAAAAATGTTTTTCTTCTAATTCCGATTAATCAAATTTTTTAGTAAATTTTATTATTACATAAAAATATATGATAACGAAATCTCTCATTCAAAAATAAGTCACATATTAAAATAATAATATTGCGGATAATACATAATGAGAGAAAGATACATTTTACTTGAAGAAAAAATTGTCTCTAAAATAGATGAAATAAAGCTGAAAGGATACAATTCTCAATAAATGTTTGATAAAGCTAACAAATGGCCAAGAAATGGTAATAAATTAATCGGAGTAACGATAACAAATTATTTACATTTTCTTCGCCGTAATCTAGCTTACAGTTAGAATTGATTGCTCCTCGAATGATTACAAACAGTACTGTATACATTTGAATTCTGAACAGTCAATCGTTGTTCAATACTGTGCAATACGAGGAGACAAGGCACGCGATGTCAAACGAAACAAACTGCAAAATGGCGTGCGATTGACGTGACGCAAACCATTGACAAATTTTCGTAACGACCAGCATCATAGTCAAGAATGGAACGATCTAATAATATCGATACCCATTTCTACTGTACGCAACGGTAACACCGTACATCGTACTGTGCACGCTTATGCGCGTAGTTCGATCGAGCTTCAAGGGCGTCCAAATCGTTTGCAGATGCCGTGGATCGATGCCTTTAACAATGAACGAATCGATATCGAAAGCTGGAGCAACAAAGCCACGCGATACCAGCCACGTTGGTTGATTTCAATTGCGAAAGCGCGCATCAGTCAGTCAAGGTGAGAAGGCCACGCAGCGATGTCAATGTAAACAGTTACTCAGCGGATCATTATACGGATTGCTGACAGAAACATTAAGAATATGAGCGAAAGGATTAAAAAGAGGAAGATTTGTAAAACTGGACACATGTTCGAGGAATACGATAAGAACAAAGTCTGTTCTCGCTTATTTGTTCAACTGCTCCAGATCGTTTGGCATTAATTTCCACAAATAGAAGTTATTTATTCAAGGACACCAGGTGATGAAGCTTTAGCAGAATTTTCTTCGCGGTGACTTTTGAACCGCTCCAAATTGAAATCGAAACGTAACAAAATTTTAAACGGAACAAAGAGACAACGAGATAGGGAGCATCGGTTGCACGCTGTTACGAAACATCGACGACAACGGAATGTTTCTCGATGATCTATTTAAATCTCAATGAGATCATTCAGTTCGTGAAACAATAGGCGAAACTTCAAGATTATAAATTGCTGAACTTTTCGACAAAAAGACGGAAACGTCGATGAATTCGATTTTCAACGACAAACTGGCTACAGTTCACTGTACGAAACAATAAATTCAAATAAGTTTACAATCTAGCATAATAACTGTCACGACACCTCGCATTCCATCGTTCGATTTAGTAGAAAGAAAACAAATGTCTGTTTATTTAGACATCGTCGAAACTCGCGGTTATTATTTCAATGTTACTTTGGTCAAATTCGAATAACGAGTCATGTGTACGTGTAACTTGGCTTATCAACGAACAGGATGTAAAATTCTCGTTAATATAACGTGCAGTACGATGTAGAACGTGAGAATCTAACCATCTAACCGACGAATTTGCTCGGCACCATCAGTAATAAACGACACTGACAGATCGAACACGAACCGATTGCAACCCCTAGCAATCGTCTCTACGGTTACACCAATATTCACACATGTACATATGTATATCTAATACCTACCCGATAGTCATAATCCAAAAGGTGTTTCACACTGAGTATCAAAGAGAGAATTCCTCACTGACGTTTTCACTGGCGACTGGCACTGTCGATTTTCCGTCACACCGACTCTGCTCGTAAACCAACACGTACCGATCGCGCACTGCTCCAGTTTAAGCGAAGAAGATTCCGTGAAGGCACCTCACCACACACGCGCCACGAGGATCACGAGCGACTCTATCCCGAGTGAGCTCGCGACGCAGATATCGCACGTATCCCTTGCCAGATACACGTGCACCAGTCGCCTAGTAAAGCTTCTTCGGTCTGCTTCCCGATCCGAGCTGCTGGAGCGAACAGGTGGGCGAACACGAGTGACGAGTCACGCTGTACGAGACACGCGAGTCTTATGAACTTCGTAAAACCGACGAAAGAGAACACGTACACGTCGCGACGGTTTGACGTCGACTGAGGAGAGCCGGGTCCGCGGCGTCGCGTCTGCCGCCCCTGCTGCCATACGATCCCCCACCAGTCGCAGATTTGGAGGCGCCACCGACGCTTACCACCCCTCTGGCTTCTCGTTCCTTTCGTTTTCTCCATCCATTCTGCTTTGCTGCGTCCAGACGCGTCATACCAACCCGTTCGCCTTCTACCCGCTGAGCATCACCAACTGACACGCACTCGCGGGGCTTGACCCTTCTGTGAGAACTCGTCATCTGATGTCCCGTGTTACCGATGATGTTTCCCAACCCGACCGGAAATGCTGATCGTTACGAGTCATGCAACTTTTAGAAGCTAATGTCCGATACGTCACGGATCGCTGCGTTAATTGTCATTTGATCGCGACGCGCACAATTTTAACCGATAATGGAACGCGCTGATAGGTTGATATATACCCGAGGCAACATTGCTAAGGGTGCAATGAAAATTTCAGAAGGTGGTAGGAAAGATTGAAAAGGGGGAATTTTGTGACTATAAACTGAGATTTAGCACTAGATTCACGGGCGTTCGATGCTATTTTTAGATTAAAAATAAAGTACAGCGATAAATATATGAGGGATGAAACATAAATTAATTTATACTATTATTCTTCATCTCAACGAAAGTTAACATAGATTTTGACAAAAGCATCTCAAAAATTTGTGTAATTTAAAAGAATAAATCTACGATGCGTCATTCCGTAATTTTAATGTTAAATACATACTTTTAACTACGAAATTGTTTTATGTTGGTAAATATATGTACAAGAAAGTGATCTCACTAATGTCAGTGATCTTGAAATCTAATGTCAACAACAATACTCTGAGCCATTTTACCCTGTACATATTACTGCTCCGCTTTAGAGATGTTCACAAAATTCTTCAATTAAGTTTGAAGTACCAATGTTTGGCATATTCTACTACTATACATATAGCACTGGTTTATTTTACATATATTCTTAATATGATGCATCTAAATGCTCAAATGTGAATGGTGATTTGTTGAAATATAGTATACTGGTTTATATGAATAAGGAACATTAAAAAAAAAAAACGATATTATAACGGATACATAATAATAAAATATATTTTGTTGTGTGTATTATTGTATATTGTATATTCAATTCAAATTTTTTATGCGTATCTTAAAAGCCAAGGTCGAGAAATTATTAGAACATACTTCAAGGTTATCGAAATTAATAAGCTATATGCATTTTGAAATTTTGGATATATGAAAATTCTTAAATATATAAACTTTTAAATTTAAAAACGCTAAAGAAATGAAAGAATTTGAGAATTTGAGCACTTGAAAACTTGAGAGCTTCACTATTTAAAAATTTGAAAATGTAAGAATTTTAGAAGAGTCTGGGAATTTAACAATCTAAAAGTTTAGGATTTTATGCATTTGAAAGATTGGGGATTTTGTTGATTTATAAATTTGAAAATTTGAAAATTTCGGGGAATTCGGGATTTAGAAATTATAAAATTTGAAATTTGCGGGGTAGAAAATTTGGAAATTTGAAAGGTTTTAATGTTTAAGAATTTAGAAGTTATAAAATTCGCATATAATGGCAGTAAGAAATGTTTAGTATTTTAAGGGCTGGTAGTATTTATCAAATATGAAGAAAAATATCGTAATGAACATGGGTCAACAAGTTTCTACAGCGTTAATCTGCTTAACGTTCAAGGTAAATTCTTCAGAAACGAGAAGTTAAATGTAACAATGTTAAATCTAAACATCTTAACACGTAAGAAATAAGAGGAAAAAATAAGTAGAGTATAGAAATTTTCTTTAATTTCAAACCGTTTTAATATTAACTTACAATAAAATAATTTTCAGAAAAAAAATACACCGACTTCGAAGTGCACTAAAAAGTATAAAATAATTTCTATTTCCTAATTAAGTAATTTCTATTTCATTCAATCATACAATTACGTAACAGATATGAATGAAACCTATTTACTAGTTAGGTAGTATATTAAATACATTTCAACCTTTTCGGGGCGACGCAAAATTAAAAGCTTTTCTTGAACATGTCAACATTTGGACAGCCGAACATAGGCAATGCTTGTATAGCTATTTCTTTTTCTATACATATAACTCGGCAGCACGCCGCGAAGTAGGTGTTAGTGCGTATAAAATGTAACTATGGTCTATCTAGCCCTTTGCGGACGGGACGGTTCGAAGTGAACCGTACCGCGGGGCCGAGTTCCTGCCAGGATAGTCATTAAAAATTGCCAGCGCATGTTTCTGCTTAAACGCGGTTTTCGTTCATAGCATTCCAAGTCAAATTTTGGACATATTATATGTTCATGCACAGATTTAAGTGCATGCACACATGTACGCGTTTCTCGGCTCTATCAGTTGTTTTCGCGGAACGCATAGTTAAGTTTCTCGGCCATAGCCACGCAGTTACGTGGGACACATATATGCGTTTCTCGGCTCAATCAATTGTTTTCGCCAAACGCATATATGAGTTCTTCGGCCAATTTGATGATTTACGCAGAACGCATATATGTATGCGGCGGTAGTCCGCCAAGGGATAGATTCATAGAGTATGCGACGGAAAGACTCGATCGCTGCATATGCTATAAAGATAGAGCCCATCTGCTGCAAATTTGGTAATTCCCGCGTCGTGGGCTCCGTTTATAGGTTCTTAGATCCCTGGCTTCCACATGCGAACGAAGTCGATTCAATTTCATTTATATCAGAAACGTTGCGAAATGAAGATGCAGTCGTTACATTTACGTATATAACCAGATATATCTATAATGGTTCGTATTCTTTCTCAGGATTTATTAATTTCCAATACGTCATACCACAATCAACTGGTTATTGGCAGGAACGTTTACTGAGGTATTTTTAATTTTGCGCCGCCTCCGAAAAGGTTGAAATGTATTTAATATACTACCGAACTAGTAAATAGGTTTCATTCATATCTGTTACGTAATTGTATGATTGAATGAAATAGAAATTACTTAATTAGGAAATAGAAATTATTTTATACTTTTTAGTGCACTTCGAAGTCGGTGTATTTTTTTTCTGAAAATTATTTTATTTCACGCTTTTTAGTGAAATGGGGAGAATTGTATAGGATACTGTGAGACAGTTCTTCCGGACTTTTTTTTGTCTGCGTAAATGCCATGAGCATAATTAAGTAAAAGACAACATGGATATTCGTTTTCCAATTTCTTTTTTCGCTAATGTCTTGAAAACTATAGCTTTCTGTCAATTACGCATAAGGAAGAGGTTGTCCAGAACCATGCCCCTGACAACATATTAAAAGGACATTAAAATCATTCGAAGTTGATTTCAAAAGTTAATAACAAATTTTTTCGCTAATATCTCGAAAACTAAACATTTCCGCGAAATTTGTATATGAACAAAATTGTTCAGAATCATGTCCGCGATAAGATATTGAAAGCGCACTAGAATCGAGAAAAGTTTATTTTAAAAGTTGCCGGTTTTTCTGCAATAACAACACTTTGCAATTAAAAAATGAAAAATTTTTTGATAATGGTACCAATGGGGAGTCAGCACCTTCCATATGCAAAAGGTTTCATTCCGATCGGTCCACCCAGTTAGGCGTAATCGGCGAACATACATAGGAAAAAAAAAAAAAAAAAAAATATATATATACTGGTCGAATTGCGTAACCTCCTCCTTTTTCGAAGTCGGTTAAAAATATATACAAATACATATGTTGTACATATAATGAAAGTGATTGCAGAAAGATTTATTTTTTAGAAAACCATATTATACGGAAGCGACATTAAGTTACAGTTAAATTGTGTCTTACCATGTATTATATATATTTTTTTACAACAAGAAATTGTCACACTTTACTAGATGAAGGTTAATTTCACACAAATGCGATCGGTGAACAGTGAGAAATATTTCAGTTTTCAGCGAAATTGATATGACGTATTATGCTAGCCGAGAAATAGCAGAAATGCATTTTATGAATGGTCTTACTAATGGAAGTGCTACAACCACTAGAAAACTTTGCGCGGAAAAATATCCGATCCACAAAATAGAACCTCACGTATTGTTTGTGAAACTTCATCAACGTCTTTCTGAAACCGATTAATTTAAAACGTAGCAGGAAGATCTGACCCGTTTCGATCCGTGATATGGTGTTCCGTGACCTGAGGGCGCTTGAAGAAGATCCGGAAACAAATAAGAGAAGAATTTTTTAAAATCTTCGAAAATCTCTCACGAAGATATAAAACTTTTATGGAAATGGAAGGAGGATTCATGGAAAATCTGTTATAAATATCTGTAAAAGAAACAGTGAACATCGTTATATACATTAAAATTTGTGAAAATAATGTTGTCATCTGCTTTATTGACAGTGAAGTACTTCAAGATTCATTATAAGGTTGATATAAATATTTACATCAACACTGTATTTTAAATATACTATTGATACATATTTACCTTGACCGTAGGTCAACAAAATGCAACGCATTTATGCACGGCTAATATAGCACTATAAGAAACAAAGAAAAGATAGTTATATGATCGCATATTCTTTTCTTGTATTATACTAGTTTCGAAATCAATGTTTATGGAGTTATCATTAGAATTACAAATTGTTCACAAAAATTCTATTGTAAACAATTCAAAAAAAATTCACAGGAAATTATGAATTACTCACATAGAAATATATAATACTAGACTACTGTTGATAACAGTGAAGTCTGAGCGTGCGTATATAGATTGATTGTGCTACACCAATAAAAATCAATCGTTCATTCTATGATTTGAAAAGATATAAATAGCATTAGCCTCGAGCTTTTTTTTTCATTTTATGCTGTTAAAAACTTCTATAACTTTGATAATATTTAGTTTGTTTATTTTATCGATTATGCTTCATGTAAATTATGTCAATTGTATTGTTTAAAAATTTTTTTATTTTTGTGGATGAAATTTGTGATATGTGAAAATTATGGAATCAATTCAAGCAATTTATGCGGAAAACAATATGAAAAGATAATTTACAACTTATATTCAAAGTAGGATGTATTTAAAAACTACAAATCTCTTGATGCCATAAATCTTCTCCTTTCAACAACGGATGGTTTCCTTTGAATATTGTCAAGTCGCTCTCGTGTAAATGGTTTCAAGATTGCAAGGTAAAAAAATGGATTAAAGTGGGCCAATCTCAACCAAATTTTCATCTGCAATGCCCCATGCCATGAGAATGCTAAGTTCAAAATTTGGTTAAGATTGGTCCAGTAGTTTTGGCCCTAGCGTGGGTAATTTCCCTACATTTTTCATCTTATAGTCTTCGCTAACGCTCAGACAATTCGCTAACGCTCAGACAATTATTATTACTATTATGGTGAATTATCTTTAAGTATCGAGCCTACATATCACAGTGCACTGGTA
Source organism: Megachile rotundata (assembly GCF_050947335.1). Taxonomy (NCBI): domain Eukaryota; kingdom Metazoa; phylum Arthropoda; class Insecta; order Hymenoptera; family Megachilidae; genus Megachile; species Megachile rotundata. The sequence goes on along the minus strand of NC_134987.1, from coordinate 2,611,599 downwards.
ACATTTCCAAAATCGTAAAAAGGAGTAATAAATATGTTTAATTCTCTAAATTTGTTTATTGTAAGCGGTATATGAATTGTGTTCATAATTTTTCGAAAATGCAATTATATAAATTACAACCATTTTAAAGATGAGATTAAAATTAATCATATTACTAATTAAGAAGAGAAAAAAAGAAATTGAAGAAACCTTAATACAGTTAGCTTGTAACATATAAACAGAATGTTGACTTGAGTTAACGTATCGTCGAAGGCTTAACTTCTTTAACTCTTTGACGCACAGGATTTCAGATCAAAAATAAATCCATGTTGCACAGGAATTTTATCGGGTTTTAAATGAAATAAAATTGGTATATTTTTATTAATAAAGGTATAACATTATGTAAAAATATAACAAAATAGTAACAATTAATTAAATTTTCAAGAGTATACAACATAAACAATAAAGAAAAATTGTTTTTTTTATTACTCCACAAGTTGTATGGTGGGACAAATGAAATCCCACTATACTTTCATCATTTGCAAACAAATTTAACCATTGATTTATATTATAAAAATCGTTACTCGCTTATGAAGAACTAATTTTTATAGAAATTAACTTACCTCTGCGATTTGTAACATGAAACTATGAAAAAAATGTGAGTGCAATAAACCTTCCGCTTATAACAATTGCTCAGCCGGTAATTGCATGTTGAATGTTGCCAACACAATGAATACATTTGTAACATTATTTGAAAACATTACCAACTGCTTTACGTAAATAAAGCGAACTATAAACCTATGCACATGCAGCTACTGCAAGATTTCTTGCAGTAGGGACTAAACATGGTGGGACTAAAGATGTCACTTTTAATCGCACCGTGCCCCAAAGAGTTAATATTATTATAGAGTACACGCATTTTTGTCATTTACCGAACTGGTTATATCCACTAATAACCTCAGACAACATCGTGTGTCGAGAAGTTGAATAAAAAATTTTAGAAACAACATTTCTATAGTCATCTTGTATTTAACTATGAATATACCTATAGGAATCTGACAACTATGTCAACGTATACCGGTAACAAATGTGATGAGCGAAGTGAATGATGCACTAGTTTTGCCCTTCTGCCGTCTTTCTGGCGATGTTCTTATATCTACACTGTATATTGATTATGTCTATTTGTCCCGCGTTATGGGCGCTCACTGGTGGCAGTATTCGACGCACAAGATCTTAACGCGTAAATTGTAATTGTGTGAAGTGTTGCGTGAACAGCGCGGATTCGAGCACCCAGCATTATTCTGACCCAGTCACAACTTAATGAGCTCTGAATCTGATTATAATTGATAGTCCGTGTTAAGTTGTTGATTCGTGTGTAACGTCCCTGCTACTAGAACCAGGTATTTACAGCACTTATGAAGCAAAGAGCGGCTTTTGCCTATTAAGCGACTCGTTTTTACTATAACTAATTCTAAAAGAATGTGGGATCGCGATGGCGTCTGATTAAAGAGTGAAATCTACAGGTTAATACCTTTCATTAATTAGGTTTATTCAAGTAACGATGAAAAAGAGAGTTATAATTAACAATTTTTTTAGCAAATATAAAAATGTATGTATGACTGAATTCTATAAGCAATATGGAGTATACTAGAGTTGTTGATATCGCAAATCGCAAAACGGTAGCTAACCACTTCAGTAACGCGGTTTTATAATGATATACGCAACGCAAAAATATAACGCAATTTTACAATGGATCTAGATCCTAACAAAACTGACAGAACAATATTTGGTTAATTACAAAAACTCTAAAACTTGTATTGGACGTGGAACAATTACTCCTTGGTAGAGTGCTTTTTGTCAGAGCACAAATCGGCACCCAAAACTTGATCGCTTAATTGGGGAGCCTGCGTTAGCTGGCTACTAGAACTACCCAACGATCGAGTATCCAAATGGCTGATATCCGCTGTCCAGTCAAAACTAAGAATCTTGTAGGCTCTTACCAGTTAAAACTGCTCCAGTTCGTCGCTTCCTAAGAGGTCCGGCACGTACTATTTTAAAGATTGTTCTGCTTTCGCAGCCTCTGCTGCACGCCCTTTTATACGCAGAGAATCATGGGGTTTTCCCGCTCAAAAAGTAGTTATTGTTTTATTACGCTTTATTTATTAACAAATATATATTAGTTTGATTAATAAAAATACGCTTTGATTTATTATTAATTAGTTTCTCACAAGTTTTCTCGTTAAATCGTATTTTTAATAATGTTTAGATACCCAAATTATAAGTGTTTCAATAGAAGAAATAATTAATCGCAACCAATACATAAAATAATAGCTAAAAATGTAACGCAATTTATAATGAGTAAATAATTAATAATATATATAATATAAATATTTAAATGATAATTTATAATAACTTTGTTTCGAAGTATATCTACTGTCTCTTTCTAACTAACGCGCGCGCCATCGATCGGTGATCTACTCCAGGGGTAGGCAACCTGCGGCCCTTTGCAACTTTTTGTGCGGCCCGCCAAAGCACCAATATAATTTTAGGAAAAATCAACAAACTTAGAGCGTGAGCGTGCCGAAATCTGGCCGGTGACAAAAATGCGCGCTAACAGAAGCATATTGGGAAACCTATTTTACTGCTCAAGTTTAGTCCCCACTCCCCAGCGAATATGACGCGACGGTTCGCTTAACAAGTGTAGCATTTTTTCATTTCGCCAGTTTGCTACTGTATGTTCATATGTACATTTTGCACGTAAACACGTTCATATTGACAACCGTATGACGTTTCACTACAATAGGTAATGAGAAATACATGTTATTTTTAATTTATTTATACTCGTATATGATATAAAAGCACTATTTAAGTTACATTTGAATGTGCGGCCCGCATAAAAAATTTTATTTTGAAAATGGCCCGCCATCCGAAAAAGGTTGCCGACCCCTGATCTACTCTAAACAATGTTGCACGCGTGAGCTACCCCATCCCATTACTTTATTATGAATTTTTATGGTGCAGTCGGTAATAGAATAGAAAAAGATATACGCATTAGCATGTTTCTTTATTTATCGACAGGATTTAATGTGATGTTCCCGGGGACGTTACACGTGTTATAAGTTGATTCGTGTTATGAATGTTCGAGATACGGGTTAATTCTTGTCGTGTTATAAGTACGTTGTTCGAGATATTAGTAGATTCGTTTCGTGTTTTAAGTGTTTACTATTCGATATGTTATTGAGTTCTCTTCATGATTTAGATAAGTGTTATTCGAGATATTAATGAGTTCCTTTCGTGATTTAGATGCGTGTTATTCGTGATATTATTGAGTTCTGTTCTTTTCCGCAAAAGTAACTGTTAACGTTACCTCGGGATCGGTGATTTGGAAGGGGGTGTGTTTGTTCATTGCAGCAGGTGAAAAAGCACTCTGACCCTGACTGCGATGACTGAAAATAACGGAATTGGAAATTAAACATGCTAGTCCCAAGCAATAAACTTGGGTTGCCGACGCGAAGGTATTTTTTGCTAACGAAAAATGGTCAATGGCTTCATAAACTTATTGCCGATACGGTCAGTTCGAGATCCTCGGTCTATTGCCTTTTACGATATGAGAAATAGTTGCATCGTAATCTATGGTGATGCAATATGAAGTGTAATATCTTCATAATAATGTAGAGTACGTGCAATTAAAGGAATTGCATCTGTTGATTAAGAATTGCCTCACGATTGTAAAATATATAGTAACTATGAAAATATCATTTTTTTATAATTTTCAAAATTACGAAATTTAACTTATTTTTTAAACATTCAAATTTTTCAAAAATTCACTTACGCTGTATTATTGACCTTCCAAAACAGAAAAATTCGCATTTTTAATTTTTTACCTAGGTCTAATATTAAGTTACCAACATATTTGCGGAAATAGCTTTTTCATCCCCAACTTTAAGAGTTATTTTCACCACTTCAAAGTGGATATTCGTCGATAAAGAAAAATATGTGTGAAATATTTTTTCGAATTCTATAACATATAAAAACTTCATTAAATATCGGCGTGTATCAATTGGGTGATGTCCCCTTTAAGTTTTTTTACCTTACTTATAACTGTTAAAGATATTTCGCAGTTTTCGGAGGAATTTGCACATAACAAGGCTATAATGCGATCTTTGTTGACTTTATATGCCGGTACTTTAAATTCCATCCTTGTTGCAAGAGTTTTACGAGACAGTATTTTCCAAAAGTTACAATTTAGTCGCAACTATAAATATTATCCAAATCATAACTCCTGTTCTTTATAAGATTAATTAAAACACTTAATAACACTTTTAATACCATTTTTTTATAATGCTATTAACACTTCTGCTGTCACTGCTGATTTATTTATCCCATTTCTTATTTAAATTACTTTAATCAGTCAGTAGACGCTTTAAAACTTCTGTTGCTATCAAATTTTGTATCGAATTCCAAAGTTTCCTTTTGGATCAATATAACTGATAATGGTATACCAGTGCTTCATTTTTATAAGAAGCACTTGTATATAGTCTTATATAATATATCATCATTTGCTACTTTAAAACATTTGCGGAAAAAAAATGCTATCACGTAAATTTTTTAAATCTTTTATCTTTGCTTCACTTTTTTTAATATTAGTGACTGTTGAATTTCTAGTTATATTTTCCAAAGAAATTCAAGTATTTTCACTATTTCATAAACGTTCAATAAAATTTAATAAAAATCTACTAATTTCAGCATCATTTTCTTGTTTTTAACGTTCATGATATAAATCAAATATCAAACTTATTGTTAGACGATACACTGAAACGAAACATTTGACAGGAATCGTGCATGTCCCAATATCTAAACATTGTTAAATACGTGGGACAAATATGTACCTCGAACTTGGTGATTCATTCTGTATTCCGATAATAATCAGTCATGCGGGTAATCGAAATTCGAGTAATCGATGTTTCCGAGATCCGGCGTTCATGTAATCGACGTCCCATTGTAGAATAACTGTCTAGATATTTTTAACTTACTTTTACAAAAAAATAACTTATTAAATAAGGTAAGCATTTTCTGAAGTTGATGTTGAAATATCATTATATTGTTGGGCCGAGGTATTCCCTCTCGAGTTGCCATTATAGATTATAACACACAAACTTAAAATAACGAGAACTCAAACGATTTATTGAAATTAACAAAGTGTTCGCACGTCTGAATCTTTCAAAGTCTGGCGCGGTTCTGATATTCAAACACCGCGGTTGCTCCAAACTACCGGAAATCTTGGTCACTCGATCCGCTCGTCCCGACTGACGAGTTCCGCGAACCTCTTCAATTCATAGTGATATGTGCTGGGTTGCCAATTTAATTCTGTATGAACATACAAGAAGCGAAACATAATGTAAAAGTGGCTCCATCTAGCGACAAAATATGTAACTTTTAAACGCGCAAAATTTAGATTGTAAAAAGGTTCAGTTGAAGAAGAACATAGAGTGTATTCAACAAATTGTAAATTGAAATCATAGACAACTTGTAAATACTCTTATCTAATAAGTAAAGGATGATAAGGTAGCCAATTAACGACACTTTAATTAAAAATATTAATTTTATTGGAGGAAATGAAACAAATTGTAAAACAAATTCATAATTATCCTTGATTTTTAATTAGAAATCTGATTTCGTCATTCAATTCAATTCAATTCAATTCTCAGAGCTAGAAAGTAACGCACGTATTCTTCACTTAGTAGAGCAATATATTAAAATTCGTTTTCTTAATTCAGTTTCACTTTATTAGTTTAAAAGTTAATCCTTGTTAAAGTTTATTAAAGAAGTTCAAAAGTTTAATTTAGTTGTTTAGTTCATTTAATTCATTTCAAAGTTTCAATTAGTTTATTTATTTTTCCTTTTTGTTGTTTGATTAAATTGTGAAATTAAACCAAGCGCCCATAGCGCTTCTTGAGAATTGAACCTCGCCAACAAAATCCCTAAATTCAACAAGAAGAATCGCAACAGTAGCCAGGACTAGCTTCACTGCATCAATCGCGAGCTGGTTTCACGTCGCAACATTATTATATATCAATAACTATTATCCAGAGATTTTTACAGAATTTACATATAGAACACTTTTTTGAAAAACATTTGATACATATTTTTGTTACTTGTAATCATATATTATGAACAACTCAGAAACAAAAACTGTTGTCAAAGTTAAGGATAAACATATTATTATCAGTATTTTGAGAGAAGGATTTATTAATAGTTAACAAAGTATGAAAAGTACGAGTGCTTTAAAATTCTTAACTTCCTCTTATGAATTAAATCATTGTTACCGTAAAATAATTGAGAAGATATAAGAACTTTGGGAATAGAACTAAAGACAAAATTATATAATTCTATGATATTTGCATTACACCCTGCGTTGTTTAACTGTTTAATATTAAGAATTACCACCAACATGGTAGATAGCACGATCAGAAATATTAGCGCCCTTATAACGTAATAATACGTAATTGTGATAAGTATTCATTAAGTTTTCCTCGTTATTACGGTTATTATGATCTTTGGTATCAGATAGAGAAGTAAACTTTAAGAGAACACAATTATATAACAATTGTCTCTACTTGCTGCGTTTATTTGAGCGTCTGACTATGAGAATATTAAAAATATTTATATTATGAATGATATAATTTTGTCGCTTGGCATATATGATTGGTGCAGTGCTAACCTTCAGGAAAAGGATCAAAACTCTTTAACAGCTTAGGTATTAAATTTGATAAATTCTAAAATTTTGAAACAGTTGATGGAATTATTTAATATTTTAGCCATCTTTTACGCAGGATAGGATATTCGGACAGTAGGAAATCGTAAGGAAATCAGGAATTCTGGAAAATAGGAATATTTATTCGAGGATATTAGGAGAGGCATACAAGAATTAACGGAGTTACAAATTTTCTTTCGCAATTCACGTAAAGAACCTACGATTACATAACTCTCTCTCTCTCTCTCTCTTTCTCTCTCTTTCCTTCCCTATATTTTACTCTCTATCTAATCTTTTCCTTTCGTCAACCAGGCGTCCAGGAGTAACTCTGTTCTCTCCCGTTCGAATGGCGTCCAGGTATTCTCTCCGAACTCTCCATTCCGAACGGGCGACCAGTAGTTTTCTCCCGTACTCTCCTGTACTTTACCTGGGGCGTCCAGGAGATGCTCTGTCCTCTCTCAGTCGACAGGCGTCCAGGAATATTCGCCGAACTCTCCATGTCGACCGAGTGTCCAGGAACAAACTCCCGTACTCTCCCCCTATTCACCAGGCAGGCGTCCAGGAGGGTTTCGCCGTACTCTCCTGCCTGGGTATCAATAGTTATCTCCGGGTGGGCGTCCAGGAATTATCGCCGAACTCTCCCACCGGAGTCTCTTAAACTTTACCCCACGGCAGGCGTCCAGGAGGGGTTCGCCGTACTCTCCTGCCGGGGTCTTAAACCTTTACCTCCGGTCGGGCGTCCAGGTATTATCGCCGAACTCTCCCGCCGGAGTCTCTCTTTACTCTGCTCCAAGCAGGCGTCCAGGAGTGTTTCGCCGAACTCTCCTGCTGGAGCTTCCTCTACTTCTACTCTCCGGGCAGGCGTCCAGGTATTATCGCCGAACTCTCCTGCCGGAGTTTCCTACTAGCTACTCTCCGAGCAGGCGTCCAGGTATTGGTCGTCGAACTTTCCTGCCGGAGTTCCCTACCAGCTACTCTCCGAGCAGGCGTCCAGGTATTGGTCGCCGAACTCTCCTGCCGGAGTCCCTAACAGCTATTCTCCGAGCAGACGTCCAGGTATTGGTCGCCGAACTCTCCTGCCGGAGTTCCCTAACAGCTATTCTCCGAGCAGGCGTCCAGGTATTGGTCGCCGAACTCTCCTGCCGGAGTTCCCTAACAGCTAAGTTCCTTCTCCAGCAGGCGACCAGGTATTTTCGTCGGTCTCTCCTGCCGGAGTTCCTAGGCTAGTCCTAGAGCGGCCGATGGTACTTACCTCGTCCTCTCTCCCAGACTGCCAAATAGGCCCGTTCCGGGCGCGCGACTCTATTTTATATAGGCCGGTTGCTATCCTGCGGCCGAGCTATCAACAACGCGTCGCCAAGTTCCGCGATCGCTGCTCGCGGCTCGCGGGTCGCGCCTTGCCTCTCGCTCCGCTGAGCGGCCAACGAACTCTCGCATCGCGACAGAATTTTCGATTAGTCTGAAGTATTCGCTTTTCTCGAATGTTCTCGACGCTAAATATTATTTCCATCTATTCTATTATATTTCGCAAGGGAATTCTAAGGATTTTCTTGTCTGATTTCTCTTTGAATACAATTAATTTATTTGTCGCACTTTACAATTATTCCTGTACGCTACAATATTTTATATATGTATAGAAACATTATATCAAGTGCCAAATGTCTTTGTTTTAACAAATTGAATAGTAAGTTTTTAGAACGGGAGTTCATGTCTTCATAAACGGCAATTAAACGTAAATAGTGAATGATGTCAAGTCAGGCAATAATAATAACTATAATTTTATAAGCGAAGTAATTTAAGTGCATAATAAAGTGCTTTTAATGTTCTAGCATTTCTGAACTTAAATTGAGGTTGTCATGAATGCAGAATTTCTATAATTAATTTATGCGTGTGTTATAGGAAGGCAAACATTAAATTATTAATTAGAATTCTAGCCTCGACCATCGGATCTTTAAGTACCTAACTTTTATAGTTCTAACATGTAACTATAGTGGTACTTAGCGACCAGGGGCCTTGGAAATTCCTCAAGTTTGCCAAATTTCCTGTCCAAATGCCGGTTAACTTCCTTCATCCCACTTCTGTCAATTTGCCCGTATAAGGGGAGAAAGCAACCTTTTTACTTGCGAACTCCAAAAAACGACAGAAGTGATACAACTCTCAAACTGTTCACGTGAACATTGTCAATTTGAGCTTTCTTGGCCTAATGCCGCTCCACCACTGCACAAGGGTCGGGACCCAGTCCAACCAGCGAGGGGAAGACATCACTTGACTCCATTGCCTGCTGTAAGGAATTTTATTCTTGGGTCCGTTACTGCTATTGGATTAAACAGCACCCAACAGACTTGTAGCAGAAAGTTTATTGTCTAGTTGAGCATCATGGCCTTTTGCCGCTCCGCCGCTCCTGAGCTTTCGCTTATATCGGCAGGTGTTCGAGTCTTAGACCCACCACCGCACAAGAGTCGGAGCCCAGTCCAATCCGCGGGTTCCAAAGACATCACCTGACTCCATTGCCTGCTGTAAGGAATTTTTCTCTAGGCCCCCGGCTTCCCTGAGACTGGCTTTGAGACACCAGCCTCCCGAACCTCGACTCGGATTCCGGGACGCGACACGAAGTCGCCAACCGTTCACCTCGCCCAGGCCCGGCACGTCAGCCTGGCCAATTGTAGCAGAAAGATAGTATTCCTCTGTTCCTTCGAATAAAGCTGATATTTCGAATATAGATAGTTTTTTCATAAATAATCGGCACATACGTGCAAACGCCAACCAAGCTCGAGCAACACAAGCTGCATGGAGTATTTAACAGTGTGATTTATTAAAAATATTCAGGTATTGACAGAGAAATTGAGGTAATAATACCTGAATCTTTTATTATACTTTCTGAATATAAACTGTTACCGTCTAAAACGTATGAATGATTTCAAACAGTTAATGCATGTGAAAATTTCAAGTGTTTAAATATATGTGCAAATATTAAATGAAATGCTGTTTAAATGGGAGCATTGGAACACAGTATTCATTTTGCATAGACCCTTTAAATTTTAAACTTTGTAACATTAAAGTAATATTCAGTACATTCATTGACATAGATAAAGTCGGAGGTTTGCTATTAACCTACATGTTACAGACATTTGCAAATATTATACTGATATTTATTGTTAACCTAACCGAAATCTGGAAGTGTAGACGTTTAGAAAACAACTTTGAGAATTCGGAGTTTTAAATATTTAGAGATTTTGAAGATCTGAAGATTTAGAAAATTGAAGATTTTAAAATTTTTGAAAGTTGGAAACATGAGAATTTTAGAATTATGGAATTTAAAAATTTGAAAATTTTGAAATCTCAGAATTTTTAAATCTTGAGATCTTAAAATATTTATTAGAAATATAAAAATTTGGGCTTTTGGAATTTTAAGAATCGTAGGATTTGTAGATTTGTAAATTTTAGAATTCAAGGATTTAAAGATTAGAAAATTTTGTAATATGCAAGTTTTTAACTTTGAAAATCTTGAAATGTCGAGATTTAAAAGTAGGAGAATTTGAAAATTTAACTAAATGTAGTAATTTATAAATTTTAAAAATTTAGATGTCTGAATACTTTGAAACTTGAAGTTCCAAACTTGAAGAATCTTTGAAAATTGACTTTGGAAGAATCTTTAGAAGTTTAAAGTGCACTAGATCGAAATAACTGTTTACATGTTTTGAGCATATTTAACAAAATATACATATTTAGTATAAAAGAATAAAACACACGAGCATATGTATGTTAATTGTACGGGAATATTACGGGAACTATTAGAGGCACGATCGCAAGACTAAAACAAAAGAAAGGACATAAAATGCGTACTCTTGCGACCGATTTAATGGACACATATACATATGTAGATTCTATTCTACCAGCCCCTCTATTGATAGGTGTTCTGAAATAACTAAAATGAAACATTATTCCTGTCATAGGTTTAACAATTTAACACAACACTAATGTTTCGTTTTGCTTAATGCTTTAGTAATAATATCGGCTATCATAAACTATGTGTTCAAATAATGTGCAACTATTTCATTGTTTTTTACTAATTCGCGCGTAAAATAGAATCTAAGGTTTTCGACCTACTTGAATCTGGCACCCGACTTTCAAAAATTTTATTTCTTTCAATTGTATCGTATTCGGCTTCGTTTGTACTCGTTTGTACCACCTTTCTTTTCGTTTGTACCCTAAGGAGTGAAAAGTTACTAGGGGGTGAAAATATTCCAGCACCCCACTTTAACATTTTTTATTTCTTTCAAAGCCATCATAAAAAAGGTTGTCCGTAGAGGTTTGTACCACCTTCACTTTCGTTTGTACCCCAAGGGGTGCGTTTGTACCGTCTTTCGAAAGTACCCCCAAGGGGTAACTTCGCCATTTTTTGAGATATTTCAAATCTTCTTGGGGGTGCTGTTTCCTATTCGTCTCTGGAGGTTCGTACCACTTTTACTTTCGTTTGTACCTCAAAGGGTTCGTTTGTACCACCTATTGAAAACATTCCCTAGAGGTAACTTCGTCACTTTTGGGAATTTTTTAAATCTTTTTGCGGGTGCTGTTTCCTATTCGTTTGTACCCGTTTGTACCACCTTTAATTTCGTTTGTACCTCAAAGGGTTTGTTTGTACCGGCTTTTGAAAAAATTCCCTAGAGGTAACTTCCTAATCGTTTTTAGAGATTTGTGCTATCCTCATTTTCGTGTGTTTTATCTTCAGGGACAAATTAGAATGGGTCTAGAACAACCTGGTACAACTTTTAGATTTTTTAAATTTTCAAAATGTGTTGGTAACTTCATAGGGGAAGGTAGCCTAATTTGGACCAATTTTATATTATTCATTATATAAAAGCATGGAAGAAGTATTAATAAAAATTAAGTAGTAGAAAACAAACTCACTAAGCGTAGCTTCAAAATAAAACCATTTATGAAATTTTAAATACCATTTATAATAGTAGAAAATAAATTCAAAAAAATCTTGTCATCGGTCCAATTTAGAAAACCGGTTTCCTTATTTGGACCGCTAGCTTCCTAAATTGGACCATTAGTTTTTTTAACGACAATTACAACAATAGAACGTTTTAACTGCAGTACTAACTCCTGTACACGGAGTATGAATCAAAATGCGACATTTCATACATTGTATCATATCTTCTTCCTTGGTTTTTTCACACAATGTACAAAACAATAAACCACCATTTTCTTTTTTATGTTTCGGCATTTTGTCAAAGTTTGGTGAACTTATTTTTTTAAAGTTTTTTAAGTTTATTCGGTCTAACTGCGATTTGTAAGGGCTGCTTGATATTTTCACTGCTTTCTGGGCTATTGGCGCACTGCAAGAAGATGAAGGACCATCTGGATTTTGATTTTTCTTTGCTCGCGGTGATATTTCTTCAAGAACACTCCTAAATTGTTTACTCTCGTTGTCACTTCTATCTTCTTCATCATCACTGCTAGAAGTTGTAATGTGGTTGTCGAAATTGAACCAGTCCAATTTCGGCAACTGTTTCCGGTCCAACTTCGGCAACTTGAATATTTTATACTTAATATTATACAAAAACGTCAGACTAACATAACCTTATAAAATTGTAACAGGAAATTATAGACAGATAAGTAAGCTTTGTGATGATATAATAAGACCTGTAATTACTTACGTTTGGACGAATTAACGGCTTTCACTCTTACATCAAAATAACAAAGGGTATAGCCGGATAAGGTGGTCAAATGTGCCCTTGAGTCGAATTTGAGACCCAACCCGTCAGTCGGTAGCATATCTCAAAAGAACATCTCACACCAAGTTTCAACCCCCTATCTCATCTGTGGGGGAAGTAAAAGGGAAAAAACGAAATTCCGGTTTTTGGCCCTTTTTGCCTATTTAATTTCGTACAAAAATTCTGAAAAAATTCTAAAACATTGAGGTCCAGATAGCGCATCTTACAGAATTTTTTCAGATTTTTTGTACGAAATTAAATAGGCAAAAAGGGCCAAAAAGCGGAATTTCGTTTTTTCCCTTTTACTTCCCCCACGGATGAGATAGGGGGTTGAAACTTGGTGTAAGATGTTTTTTTGGGATATGCTACCGACTGACGAGTTGGGTCTCAAATTCGACTCAAGGGCACATTTGACCACCTTATCCGGCTATACCCTTTTCTTCGTAGTCAAACAAATAATACTTCTCTCAATGTAATCAAGAGACGTTTCTTCATAAACACGATTGCATTAATCTCGTCTACATCTACGTATAACAAGTTGCCTATCTAAAATCGCACAGATTTTATCAATCTTTGGATATCACTGCGGTCCAAATTAGGCGACGGTCCAATTAGGCTACCTTCCCCTACAGGTCTTCTTGTGGGTGATATTTCATAGTCCGTACATTTGTTGATTAAAATTAGAATGCAGGAGGTAAGTTTGCCGGTATATGCGAATTACTACGCGTCGTGTTCGTGCATCACAAACAGAAAATATCATTCGTTGCAATAAAGGAAGATAAATTGAAAGAATTTTAGTATTCGTCATTAAATTAATAATGTAATTTACTTGTTAATTTAATTTCTATATTTGATTGATTTATATGGACGGAGCGAGCATAACCGTCGTGGCAGCCATCTTCTTGGACTTCTTTATACAGTATTTATTTTCACAGTGTAACGTAGGTCAGAAATAAAAATTCTCACTATGAGAGAAATTACTATATACAGTACACTATTCTCTTCATAAGGAACTGTTAGATTATTTGTTTAATAAAAACCAATCCATGTGTAATAAGACAAAGTTTTACAGCGTAAATAGTTTATAACCACGTAAAAAATTCGTGATATTTATATAGATTTTTCTTTAACCTAGTTTTTCGTTACACCACTTCAGTGTTAATTTTATTGATTTAGATCTTCCACGTACAGTAATAAAGAAACGTTTTATATGATTAGATTAGTACGTAAAGAATTATTTCTTGAACCTATTTCCAATAGGGACCGTTTACATTATGCCAGTAAGTTATACTAGTAACATGGGCTAGTAAATAGTCCGTATTTTTGCATTTCTTACTTTGCCTGTACTAGATCTGTCGTTAAAAACGACAGGCAAGAAACGAAAGAAACCATTTTCTCTTTCTAACAGGCCTGATATAAGCAAGGTAAAAACTATAAAACTTCGACTACTTACTAACATGCGTTACTAGCACGACTTTTTGGCATAATGTACACGGTCCCTAAGTGTGACTTCGAATTTGAAGTTTCACATTTATAAAATAGGTACTATATTCTCTGTAATGAGCCGAATGTAGAAAAGTCTAGCGACACAAAAAAAATAGAGTCTGAGGTTCGAGACGATCAGCAAACATGTAAGGTCACGTTCAAGTTCACTCTTTTAAATTCAAAAATTAAAATTCTTTATTTTTCGTTTTTCGGGAATAAAACTTGTACCATTGTGTTCGCCTCATTTTTCTGACTAAAATGATACTAAACACGATATAATTACATTTATAATTACTTGTGTAGTGAACTCATATGAGGAATCCGTATCTCTGCCGTAAATGTAAATTTCATTTTAAATGTAAAAGTCCGCATGTAAATTTATCATGTTTGGTGTCATTGTAATCAGGAAAACGAGGCTAACTGTTTAGTATAGATTTAGTTTAAGTTTATTTAATGTATTGTAATGGAAAATTTATTTATGATGTTTAACATCCAATGTTTGTTAATGTTAAGTTTCTTTAACGCTAAGCGAAGAAGCGTATTCATTTCAGTTCTTATATGTTTATTTTATAACCGATTGATGCACCGATTCGCAACATTGTAATCATAGACGCGGGAATATTAGCTATAAAAGGCATATGTTGTCATTAAAATCCGAAAAGTCTGATTGTGTCAGCTCTCAACGGTGTAGCCCAGCGTGCGCGGAAAACTAAAGGGTTTTCTGTGGCCGTCAAGCTCCCCGTGTGCTCGGAAAGATGAAAATCTTTCCGAGGCCGCTATAGACATCAATTGGGTAGGCATCTACCGCTATGAAGGTCCACGCGTGCACGAGAAGACGAAGTCGACCTGCGGCCGCTAAGCTACCAGCGAAACCGGCAGAGTTGACTTTTTAATGAGTGATTATTCGAATTTATAAGAAAATTCGATAGAAATGCTTGTAAGTAGCGAGGTTCCGCGTCTATGAAGGGCGAAGCATTTTCGGACGTTATCGGTAGCGTTCATCAATAATCGGTATTGCGTTATCGCTCCGTCGGGTCCGCGAGCGCGGAGCAGGTATTCATTCTCTTCCCAGCGATCGAGCAAATAACATAAGACGCTTGCGTTCCTTATACTTCTGCAAAATAAAATTGGTTATACTTCTGCAATTTTGTATTAAAATTATTTACGCCCACAAAATCCTGTACACTAACAAAATGGTAACAGTTTCACGAAAAAATAATAAGAAATAAGAAAACTACAACGTTCTCTTTTGCTTGCATCAGTACGAGTCTCACCAATATCCGATCTTCGCCAGCTCCATAAACAATTGCGTTTAAGGCTTGATTGATTCCGAAGGGGATCCAACCAGTAGTGGAGATAGTGGAGAAATTCTTATTTTAATGGTACAGATGTTTTCACACTTGTGGAGAAAATACTGTATATGTAAAATGACGGTCTTAGCCCTAGGGAATGTTTTCAATAGGCGGTACAAACGAACCCTTTGAGATACAAACGAAAGTAAAAGTGGTACAAACCTCCAGAGACAAATAGGAAACAGCGATCCCAAGAAAATTTGAAATATCTCAAAAATGGCGAAGTAACCCCTTGGGGGTACTTTCGAAAAGCGGTACAAACGCACCCCTTGGGCTACAAACGAAAGTGAAGGTGATACAAACCTCTACGGACATGCCTTTTTATGATGGCTTTGAAAGAAATAAAAAATGTTAAAGTGGGGTGGTGGGGTATATTCACCTCCTAGTAACTTTTCACCCCTTAGGGTACAAACGAAAAGAAAGGTGGTACAAACGGGTATAAACCAAGCCGAATACGATGCAATTAAAAGAAATAAAATTTTTGATAGTCGAGTGCCAGGTTCAGGTAGCGCCAAGAGCGCTCGTGACAAAATGTGATCGCTGTAAGCGAAGCGCATTACTGAGTAGTTGACACTGAAGTACGGGATGCTACGAAGTAATTAGAAGTCGTTTCTTGTTCTCTAAATTTTACAATGATATTTATAAATGAAATTTGGCAAACGGTAGTTTTGTCGCAGTTGTTAATCGGAATAAACATATGCATTCCACACAATCATGTCTAGCATGTGGAAAAAGTACTTTTTTTAACCGACTTCGAAAAAGGAGGAGGTTACTCAATTCGATCAGTACATTTTTTTTTTTTTTTTTCTGTGTATGTTCGCCGATTACGCCTAACTGGGTGGACCGATCGGAATGAAACCTTTTGCATATGGAAGGTTCTGACTCTCCATTGGTGCCATTATCAAAACATTTTTCATTTTTTAATTGCAAAGTGTTGTTATTGCAGAAAAACCGGCAACTTTTAAAATAAACTTTTCTCGATTTTCGTGCGCTTTCAATATCTTATCGCGGACATGATTCTGTACAATTTTGTTCATATACAAATTTCGCGGAAATGTTTAGTTTTCGAGATATTAGCGAAAAAAATTGTTATTAACTTTTGAAATCAACTTCGAACGATTTTAATGTCCTTTGAATATGTTGTTAGGGGCGTCGTTCTGGACAACTTTTTCCTCTTGCAAAATTGATGGAAAGCTTTTGTTTTCGAGATATTACAGAAATTGTTGTTAACTTTTGAAGCCAACTTCGAACGATTTTTATGTCCTTCTAATACGTTATTAGTAGCATGATTCTAAACGAGTTTCTCCTTATGCATAATTGACGGAAAACTTTAGTTTTCGTGATATTAGCGAATAACTATTGTTATTATTATTAGTGGAACGCCCCGTACTATGCACGGGAAAGACAAGAAAGGGCAATTACAATGCAATGTACCAAAACACTAACTAAGCTTTGCCGCTTTGACACGCAACTTATGCAGCAAGATGAGTTCACGTTGACGTTGGTGTATTATTCCCATTGCTTGGTACAGTCTCCCTACCGTTCTAACAAACATTTTTTTTATTTTTTAGTTGCAAGGATTATTTTTTCTATGCATGTTCGGCGGTTTTTCCTAGGTGGGTGGTCCGATTGGAACAAAGCCTTTCGCATCTTGTGGAGTCTAACTCCCCATTGATACGATTATCAAAAATTTTTTCATCTTTTAGTTGCAAAGGATTATTGTTGCAAAAAAAGTTGAAAAACGAATATCCATGTTGTCTTTTACTTAATTATGTTCATGGCATTTAAGCAGACAAAAAAAAGCCCGGAAGAACTGTCTCACAGTATCCTATACAATTCTCCCCATTCCACTAAAAAGCGTGAAATAAAATAATTTTCAGAAAAAAAATACACCGACTTCGAAATGCACTAAAAAGTATATAATAATTTCTATTTCCTAATGAAGTAATTTCTATTGTTTTGAATCATACAATTACGTCACAGATATGAATTAAACCTATTTACTCGTAAGGTAGTATATTAAATACATTTCAACCTTTTCGAAGGCGGCGCAAAATTAAAAATACCTCAGTAAACGTTGCTGCCAATAACCAGTTGATTGTGATATGGCGTATTGGAAATTAATAAATCCTGAGAAAGAATACGAACCATTATAGATATATCTGGTTATATACGTAAATGTAACGACTGCATCTTCATTTCGCAACGTTTCTGATATAAATGAAATTGAATCGACTTCGTTCGCATGTGGAAGCCAGGGATCTAAGAACCTATAAACGGAGCCCACGACGCGGGAATTACCAAATTTGCAGCAGATGGGCTCTATCTTTATAGCATATGCAGCGATCGAGTCTTTCCGTCGCATACTCTATGAATCTATCCCTTGGCGGACTACCGCCGCATATATGCGTTCTGCGTAAATCATCAAATTCGCCGAAGAACTCATATTTGCGTTTGGCGAAAACAATTGATTGAGCCGAGAAACGCATATATGTGTCCCACGTAAATGCGTGGCTATGGCCGAGAAACTTAACTATGCGTTCCGCGAAAACAACTGATAGAGCCGAGAAACGCGTACATGTGTGCATGCACGTAAATCTGTGCATGTACATACAATATGTCCAGAATTTGACTTGGAATGCTATGAACGAAAACCGCGATTAAGCAGAAATATGCGCTGGCAATTTTTAATGACCATCGCGGCAGGAGTTCGGCCCCACGGTACGGTTCACTTCGAACCGTCCCGTCCGCAAAGGGCTAGATAGACCATAGTTACATTCTATACGCATTAACACCTACTTCGCGGCGTGCTGTCGACTTATATGTATAGAAAAAGAAATAGCTATACAAGTATTGCCTATGTTCGGCTGTCCAAAGGTTGACATGTTCAAGAAAATCATTTATTTTTGCGCCGCCTCCGAAAAGGTTGAAATGTATTTAATATACTACCTAACGAGTAAATAGGTTTAATTCATATCTGTGACGTAATTGTATGATTCAAAGTAATAGAAATTACTTCATTAGGAAATAGAAATTATTTTATACTTTTTAGTGCATTTCGAAGTCGGTGTATTTTTTTTCTGAAAATTATTTTATTACCATTTTAAACTTGTCGATAGTGTTTTTTTTCATGCTAGTAAATTGTTTTAGGCATGCAGCGTTCCCAGATACTCGATTAACAAAAGTATCATCTCATATAAAGTATGAAATAAAAGTTTATATGGTATGAACGTGTAAGTACGCTCTTCATACCCGAGCACCCACTTTTCCAGAGCGTATATACTGTTACGAGCCGGAGGGGTCGCAGCCGCGTGGCTGGGGGCTGTATTTTGGTAAAGGTAGTGTTACTAGGCTAACTCAGGTTTGTTACTTAACCTGAGCGCCAAAGGAAAATAGACACGGGGATGTGCCGACGTATGGCTAACGCCAGGTGCCCCAGGAAAATGATATGTGAACTAGCCGACGTATGGCTAACGCCAGGTGCCCCAGGAAAATGATATGTGAACTAGCCGACGTATGGCTAACGCCGGGTGACAGGAAATGTTAGTATTTTGTGCTCGTAACAAAGATATGCCAGTATACCTCGAGCGGCTAAGATATACCGACTGGTGGGTTTGTTAGGACTTTGGTTACAATTGACAAAGGCAAAAATTAAGTTTAAAATAAAAGGTTGAAAATATATTCTTTTCCCAAAACCGGAATTACAAATGGTTATGTGTATTTGTCGGTTAAGGTGATTTTACAAGAATGAACTTGACTCGATTTTACGTGAGTTTAAAATGTTTCGACTCCGACAAAACGAGAATCTAATCCTGCCTAGTTTTAACGAAAAACAAGCGAAACGGGGACCCGAAAGTACTTTAGAAAAATGCCTAATAGTAAACTATACTTACTACGTGGTTATTAATATTACTCGAAGGGGTCTCTAGCCTGATCTTGCTTGTAAGTGACTTAGTTTTAATTCGACGTAAATGGCTCTAACTAAACTCCGACAGAGGTTCCACGTTAGTCCACGTTCGAGAATTAACTGGGTCCGAGGCGTCTTCTCCACAACCCTTTTTATACTCAAAAATGGGTAGAAAACTAGTAGTGGTGGAGACGGTGGGAACGAATCAACGCGACGTTTTCGTCTAACGAATTTTCATCGCGTTGGTCCGAAGACGTTAGATGTTCTCGAGCGAAGCCTAATAAGGAAACCCTGGTAACTGGGAAAGCTAGGCAAGACTAAACTCTCGCTTCGCGGTGGTCTTCGACTATTCATCTCCAAGGAATAAAAATCATCAACGTACGTAATAATACATATACGCTCTTCGTATATGAATGGTCATTCTTCGAAGGCATATATATGCGCCGGCCGGAGCGAAAGGGCTAATATCGAAATGCTTTCTCCTTTTGTGAAATATGGTCTTCTTCGCCAGTTCGATTGCACTTTAATTGTTGCAGTAGAAAACAATCTGATTACACACGAGTTCACTAAAGTCCATATAGTTTAACATATAGTCTTTTAATATGAATGATTTCTCGAGACACTTCAGCAAGAGCTACGTATTCAGTCTCTATTCAGACATTAGAGCAATGACTCTTTTATACTCTTCTAGCTTATGGGGCCACCAGACTTAACATAGCAACTGCAGAAGCGATATCCAGATGCGTGGCGTTTGCTAGGTAAATTAGCGCCCCAACCAATTCCCGATATGGTCACTGTTGCATTTTATATACATTTTCAGGCGTCTGGAGAAACATCTCCTTCATAATCTTCGTATTAGATTCAATTGACATTTTGCATACCAAATCTTTCAATAATTTCTTCAATATAACTGTTAAGACCTGCCATAGATTTAACTGTATATATTTAGCTTAGACTTAGGTTTGTAAATTCATACTATTTAGCTTTCCGTATAATTTATAATCGGTCCCTTCGGAAATTTTTTAAACGATTCCATGGCAGCAGTAAACTCATGAAGCCATAAAAGCCCGCGATTCTTATCGTAGCTTTTTTCGTTCATTGCTCACACTTGGTCGCCAGGTACCAGCATTTCCAACTTTCTAGTCCGTTATTTCTAGCAAGTTTTACCACGGTGAGCGTACTGCTTGACTTTATTGCTTGCCACGGTCAAAGGTCGAATTAGTCAGATTTGGCGGTTGGGAAAAACCCAAGAAAGGCGGAAATCTTCCACCTCGCTTCCATAGATTTCATATTTTTTGAACCTATCAAAACGCTCCTTCCCCGTCAGGAACGTCTGTGCCGAGGTTACATCGGCCATACTTTGAGATACTCTGGACAGAAACCAAATAGAAGGCAATTAGAAATCAACTAGAATTCAGCTAGCAAGCAGTAGAGCATTTTAGAAAGTAGGCACTTAGAAATCGTAGATCACTTAGAAAAAACATAGTTTAAATATACAATTACGAAGTAAACACTTAGAAATTTCTCGAACTATCGGGTGGTCCTTCGAATACAGTTTATAGTTTTTTCATTGACTTAAGCGCGTAAAACGTCTATAAGGCTGGAACACCTTTGAGGTAATCACGAGCAGTTAACAATAACGCTCCTGCGACATTTGAATTTTTCTAGTGTTTCCTTTTCGTTTAACATTGATTCTTAATATATTGTGCACTGGTCCCAGATCTTTCATTTTAAACGACGATTTTAGCTTATGTTTAATCGTTTCAAGTTTTACTACTTTTGTTTATGTTAAAATCAGATCATCCACATAAATTATAAGAATCACGCGGTCTTCTCCAGTTTCAAATACATATACGCAGGGATCGGCAACTGTGCGTTTACCTTTAATGTTTGAAATGTGCACCATTCTCTTCTAAGCATTCTCGTTCGATCATCGTCAACCAACTGACGTTTTGTACAGAATTTTAGAAACAAAAAACTTGTATTGGTATTGTTTTCCCACTATACCCCCCTTCAGACTGATTATGTTGCATTTCTCGATGAGAGAGCTTCTTAGATTCTTGTGGAATCTTTTTCCCGTTGGGGCGGGGTCGCTGTTTCGCTTTTCTTTTGTTGATCTTTGTTCATTCTGAGACTATTGTAAAACGTTCGATCAAAATACGCATCTGTGCATATTCATTAAAAGTAATTCGTGTCGTAAAGATAAATTTTTCGATTCATCCAAATAAATAAAGTAAATTTAGTATTGTCGGTAATACGTGTTGTGCGATCGCAATAATACATCTTGCAATAACTGACTTTTTTCTTTGAATCACTCATCATGCATAATGTGTAGTGTTTACATAGTGAGAAACTTTCGTAAACGAATTGATGTGGAAAAAAAGTGGATATTTTTAACATTTCGACACTACGGACTGGACAATCGTAGTGCGTGTGTGATTGTGTGTTTGTTGACATGTTCAAGAAAATCTTTTAATTTTGCGCCGCCTCCGAAAAGGTTGAAATGTATTTAATATACTTGTTAGCGTCAAGCCGTGTGCAAAGGTGGCACACGTGTCAGGGTCATCGTATCCCGGATTTTGACCCGGTTCTTAGGGGTCTTGGGATGACGATAATATAAACTCATGTCCGTCATCGAGCTAAGGATCGGTGGTAACCGATAGCTAAGGACCGCGACGAATTCTAAGAGTCGCGAATGTTATGGTTAGAGGTCGATGCCTTCTTCTTTGAGGATCACCGAAGGTGTCGTGTCTCGTGGCCGATGACCCGACGTCATGGTGCTGCGTGGCACGTGCACAGAGATTAGGGTATTCCAGTAGGATCTGGTCACAGAGTGGGGAGGATATTGCATCCTTCGTTAAGCGGACCTTGAGGGACAGCAAGGCACTTAACCCAGAACTTTCGAAGAATACGGATCGCTAATTATCACAAAGACTTTTTATCTAACATACTACCTAACGAGTAAATAGGTTTCATTCATATCTGTTACGTAATTGTATGATTGAATGAAATAGAAATTACTTCATTAGGAAATAGAAATTATTTTATACTTTTTAGTGCATTTCGAAGTCGGCGTATTTTTTTTCTTAAAATTATTTTATTTCACGCTTTTTAGTGGAATGGGGAGAATTGTATAGGATACTGTGAGACAATTCTTCCGGGCTTTTTTTTTGTCTGCGTAAATGCCATGAACATAATTAAGTAAAAGACAACATGGATATTCGTTTTTCAATTTCTTTTTTCGCTAATATCTCGAAAACTAAAGCTTTCCGTCAATTATGCATAAAGAAAAGATTGTCCAGAATCATGCCCCTGACAACATATTAAAATCACATTAAAATCGTTCGAAGTCGATTTCAAAAATTAATAACAATTTTTCGCTAATATCTCGAAAAGCTTTCCGCCAAATTTGTATATGAATAAAATTGTTTAGAATCATGTCCGTGATAAGATATTAAAAGCGCACTAAAATCGAGAAAAGTTTATTTCAAAAGTTGCCGGTTTTTTGCAATAACAATACTTTGCAATTAAAAAATGAAAAATGTTTTGATAATGGCACCAATGGAGAGTCAGAACCTACCAGATGCAAAAGGTTTCGTTCCGATCGGTCCATCCAGCTAGGCGTAATCGGCGGGCACACATAGAAAGAAAAAAAAAATATATACTGATCGAATTGAGTAACCTCCTCCTTTTTCGAAGTCGATTAAAAAACTACTTACCGGCTGACGTATTACCGATGATGGAAACTATGTTACCAATATCGCGCGATTCGTTTGTTCACGACCATTGTCAACTGTCACGCTTGCATCCGTCGCTCTCGCATCTGGGCGCGCGCTATTTTCGCACTCTGATTTGTCAGTGTTTTTCATTAATAATTCAAAAATTAATCTTTAACCAGCATTTTGGTAAAGGAAAAAGTTGTTCAGAATCACCACAGCTACCACCCCCGAAAATTTTGCCTACCAGTAGCCGTACACCCTGTATAACGCAATTGCCTTACTATGTACCAGTAATTCGCAGAAAACCAACGTACAGTTTCCACCGTGCCCATGCTTCATATGGAGTTACTTAACAAGTGCCTTCGTTGCGCTCCTATTTCTTAAATATGTTGCTGTATTAATGGCTTCGGCCCATAAAGAGTTCGATAAATTCGGTTGTGCCGTGAGGCACCTCGCCATCTCGACTAGCGTATAATTAGCATGTCCACGACGCCGCGCGCCGTTTTGTCACGGTGCGTACTCGATACTTAACTGATGGATGATTCCCTTTTCTTTAAGAAAGTTTTTGAATCCGGTTGAAAGATATCCTTTCGCGTTATCCGTGCGGATTTTCTTGATTTTTCGACCCGTTTGTCTTTCAACTTTTGTTTTAAAATCTTTGAAAGCCTAAATTATGTCTGGCTAATTTCTAAGTACCGCTGTATATGTATATTGTTCCGTACGACGGTACATCTGGGTAACGATTTCGAAAGCTTATTTATGATCGGTCCGTTAGGCAGCCGTTTTTGAGTTAGAATATTTCGGGTTTTTTCTCGTTGTTAATTTTACTACATGTCTTGCCATAAATTTAGAGTTAATTTTCGCTTCATCCTCAACGATCACTTTCCGATCATAAATCCGGACCTAACGGGAACTTATGGTCGCCAAATGTACCTAGAAGAAAAATCGCGGCATTGCCGGACGTTCGGGGTCCTCCCGCCAACTCACCGGATTCCCCACCCTTCCTAGACGAAGACGCTCTAAGGGAGCTATGAAGGGTGGACCCAATCCCAAAAGGACACGCTGATTGGAATTTCCTAAAAAAGGCGAAAAGCCTATCAGCGTACGACCTCTGACTCCATCGTCGACGTCGGAGTCAAGACGACAGCGAGTCGTCAGATTCACTCACGCATTATTGAAAGAAACATCTCACCTATTCGCTTTGCAGTCGTTGCGAACATTACCAACCTCCAACAGTCGGGAACTTTGAAACATTGTTTGTAACATTAATTGTTAGAAGCAAATCGCGTTGCGGTAATTTTTAACCAAATTTTTTATCGTGACGTAGTAGCGACACATTCGGCACGCTACATATATCGTGAATAGTTATTCATGAACGTTGCAGAATATCTCGCACCTCTGAGCGATTCACTATTCATAGGCCCCCAAATGTCCAAATAAATTAAATTAAGTGGCCCTTTTTCGCGACTTTCAGATTTCTTAAATCGCAGTACATGGATTTTATACTTAACTCATATTTCACCGTTTAATTCACTAAACCCTGTTGAAAAATTCATACCATCGACCATATTACTGACTTTCATTTTTTTAAGATCATTAAAATTAAAATGCCCGTACCTTGCGTGCCATCTTAATAGATTTTCATTAGTATTACTATTATTGCATATGTTTAGGCCCACTATTAAGTTTTAGAATATAGCCCCATAGCGAGGGATTAAACCGTCGCGTCGGTTAGCTTCTTTACCTGTAGCAGCAATAACACCCAAGGAGTTGTTACATTCTATCGAGTATTTTAGTTTATTGATTTTTACATCTGATTGGCTTAATTTTAAACCTTATATTTTAGTTTATTGATTTAGTTAATTGATTTTTACATCTGAAATCTTAATTTCAGCAGTAGAATCTGTTATTTCCAGTTTCTATTCATGTCGAGGTACTGCTTCGTTTTATTATTTGCTATGGTAATTTTTTAAGAAAAATCCAGGCCCATCATACGTCGCTCAAGCTCCCACTTCCATTCCATTTTGTATAGCCAATAGAATTTAAGAATTGTTTCCCTTACCCTTATCCTGTAAAAATTGTACGCGTACACCGCGCTTTCATTTTTCTAAGAAATATACATTCGACTCTTAAAACAGCAACTACTCGTATTAGTTTCAAATAGTGTCCAAGTTTGGAGTGGTCCTTCGAGTAAGGAAATAGTCATAGATAGCATAACTAGAACAAAAGTCGGCACACCACGTGTAATATTCAACACGGCTCGATGAATTTATTTTCAACCACGAGCGTTAACAGCATGTTTGCATAGCGTCTTCATTTTTTTCGTCTATAATATACTGCGGTGCAGAAATACGAAGTGCGACACAAAAAAAACGAGACTAGGTGTATAGTTTGAAAAATCAATGGAATTGGCAGAAATTGTTTTGGTAGCATCATTTCATACATATCCTCTATTCATGCTGCCAATTTCAATTTAATCCGTCATGCCATTTGAGAGTATTACATCATTGAGTAAACACGTGCAACTGCATTCTGCCGGAAAAATGTCTAATGTAAAAACCGAACAGCGAATAAACATCAAGTTTCTTGTAAAATTTGTTGAAATCTGTTGTAACATGTGATGAGACATGGATTTTTACTTATGACCTCGAAAGTAAGCGCCAGTCGATGCAGTGAAAGTCTCCAAGATCCCCAAAACCCAAAAAAACACGCATGTCAAAATCAAAATTCGACATTAATGGAATTGTAATGATTGACAGTGGTTTCCCAGTGGTCAGGCTGTTAATCAACACTATTACAATGAAGTACTGAAAAGACTTCGTGAAAAAATTAGGAAAAAAAAACCACAGTTGTGGAGCCATGGAAGGCTGTTACACCAGGACAATGCACCCGCTCACGCGGCACTGTCTCTCAAGCAGTCTGACCAGCAAAAATATTACTGTGATGGGGTATCCTTATTCACCTGATTTGGCTCCATGCGACTTTTTTTTATTTCCCAAAGTTAAATTTTGCTTAAAGAGAACCCCTTTCACCTCAATTGAAGAGGTTCAGGCAGAAACGGAGAATCTCCTGAAGGGACCAGACTTGTTACCAGCAATAGCAGCGCCGAATGCAGAAGTGTGTGAATGCTGAAGGGGACTACTTTGGAGGTGATAATATCATGGAGAACTGATTCTGAAGACACAATGATTTATTGGACTAGTCTCGTTTTTTTGTGTCACACCTCGTATAGCACCACCTACATTTTTAGTAGATTCTGACTTTGGAATAACAATACATAAAAATCATCCATGTGAAATCGAAGGGTGTTAGAGTGTGTTTTCCCAACAAAATTTATAGCAGGGACGGTCATCATTGAGAGTCGTGACAAGAACCAGTCACCACTTGGGACCCTTGCCATGGGTCCCAATTTCGCCCACCTTGAAGACACCCGTATTCCCCTTCCATAATGAAACGCACTAAGGGCGTACTGGAAGGGAGGGTACGAGGATTACAATTTCTGTTTCCGTTTTCCCAATCAGTTCAAATCTCGCAGTCCACAGTTCCAGTTTAACATTAGATACCGTCTTCAACACAACACATATTGTAGTAAATACGTGTACTCACACATACAGTCATACTCACACGCACCACACAGGCAACAGAAATAAATCATAGTAACCAACATTAGAATACATTTGTTTCATTCGCAATTTCACAATTGGGTGGTCCTTCAATTAGACGGCACAACAAGGAATGCAATATCCTGGGAGATTAGACAGCTTCCTATACAAAGGGTATAGTGAATAATGAACTTCATTAAAAATTTGTTGATATTATTTTATTATATAAGAAAATATAATATAAAAATTGATTTTTTATCGTTGCATAACAATGGCACCATATGAATAAATGTCAAATATATACACATAAATATGATTTTAATAACTTGTAGGGCCTCCGTGTTTTGTTATAAGTTCGAAAATTCTATCTGATATGCTCTCGATGAGTTTCTGAAAAATTAGTTGGCTGATTTCACTACATGCTCTTAGTATTGCGTTTTCTGGTTCTAAAATATTTTCATACTGCCGATTTTCGGCATAAACTTTTCAGACAATAATGGCCCAAATATTTTCCATCGAATTTTGGTCTGGTGAACATGCTGGCCATTTAATAATATAAATTTTGTTTCTTTCCAACCATGATACTGTTTTCCGACTGATGTGTACAGTCGCGCTGTCCTGTTGGAAAGTCCAATTAATTGCACCATGTTTGTTTATAAAAGGTAACAAGTTGTTGCGATAAAATTGTGATGTACTCATCACTACCCATCTTTTTCGATGGAAAAACCAATTGCAATATGCCATCAATGCAAAAGGCACCCCAAACACTTATTCCGCTAAAATTTCTTTTTGAAAAGTATTGTGGTTCTTTTCGGAGATCTCGCTAATATGAATTATAGCCGTCCGGACCATCAAGATTAAACTTTTTTCATCCGAAAATATACCCTTATCATCGATAGAAGTTTAAGTGAATTGGTGTAAAAAAATGTTGACATCTAAGGTTAACTTACGCTTTTCCAGCCCCGATGCATGTTCGCTCGAGCGTATTTAATGAAATATGGTTATGAGTATTAAACAAATAAAGAAATACTAAATAATTAAACAGAACACTTATAACTTTTTAAAACAAACTTTATATATTTAAATGAAGAAAACTAAGGAAGAACTACTTAAATAACTCGTTCTATTATGTCCGTGCGAAATCAGAATTTTTTATGAAGAGAAACAAACACGAAAAAGAATATCAGAATTATTTTATTTAACATTTGCGAATCAAAAATTTAAATGCGTGGCATCATATAAATAATCGATAATCTAACATACATAATTATCGACGTCTTATTACCGACATCAGTAAACGTTATCAACTTCTTATTAAGTTTATTTTTGCCACTTTACTATGGAAATTCAACAGTATTCAACCATGTTGGTATTACTTTTCAAAACTTGACGTACTGTCCGCCGCGCCGTGAAATATTTGAGTTCCTTTTTAATTTGGTTACAGTTGCTTTGGCTGTTATTGGCTGCTTTTACAATTGCTCGTTCGGTACGGGGACGTAATTTTTTCTTTGGACCATCTCTTTTATTATTGCCATAATTAACGGAATTATTTAAGAAAATCAAAATGACTTTATGTGAACGCCCTAGCCTACGGGCAATTTCCCGAACACTAATTTTAATCTCCTTAAACGTCAAAATTTTACCCTTCTCCTCTTCAGTCAAATATCTACCACATAGCATTGTTCAACAAAGAGTATTGTCAAATTTTAATTTGTATTTTAATAAAGAATGTAATTATTCAGCTTCAGTGAGCTTATAGTTGAACTGGATGGAGAGAAGTTAATTTGATAACATTGGTGTTATAATTACGCAACAAGCCAAAATCACATTTTCGGTTATATCGTTTCTAATAGAAGAGCAACTTCAATGAGACTTAATGTAAAATTTATTGCGACCCATACCATTTCATCTACTGCAATTGATTGTTTGCATTTTAACTCTAAATTACAGAACAACTAAAAAAGTAGATGGTGCTATAGTTATGCACCGCAGTGTATAACTGAGTATATTTTGTGGGTGTTAAAACTTTTACATTATTTTTATTTCTAATCGTCGCATGATTTTTGTCGAATGTTACCGTACATACAACGCATTATCTAATTTAACAGGTTTCGACGAAAATCTATTTGTTTTCGCATTCAAATTTACGTTAATTCTATACCGGTTAATTCTAAATAATGATAGGCAGCTATATACAGCTTGCATTGTTAGTTATTGTTTAGATTTTCAAATTGACTTTGTTACACATATGCCTTGTCGCGCAGCTATAAAGATACCACACTGTTGACTTTTTAACCGTCTCTGTGTTACACGAAATAGTAATCATCGCTTCGCTTAATTAATAACAATTTTCTCGTTTCGCAGGAGGCTTTGATCTATACTCAATGTTTTTATGTTCATGTTTTCCGCCATTAAGACAATTACCATTGAATTTTCGCGGTTTCATTTTATCATCTTTCGCATGCACTGGCGTATGTCTGTTTCGATCGCGGTTGTCTTTTACGTATAATGTATCACTTTTCCTTTTACTCTCGCTTAATTTCACATCGTGTTCGCTCTGCTTCGTTTCTTCTTCCTTTATTTTTACTTTGAGATTATCAAGCGTCGGTATATCATCTCGCGATTCAATTGCGATACTAAAATTTTCGAAGTCACTCGGTAACAAGATTAGCAACATTACCGACAGTTATTCGTCCGAAATTTCTATACCGGCTTCCTTGACTTGATCAGCTTTTTCAGTAAATTCGTTTCAATATTGTGTGATCGTTGTATCTGTTTTTTTTTTTTCATTCATAATTCTTTACAGAGATTCACTTTTCTCACTGCTCCACGAGAATCGAAAATGATTTTTAATTCGTCAAATGCTTTCTGTGACGTACTTATCTTTTTAACATGAAGAAGCTGGCTATGTGTAACAGTCAAGTTTATTAATGCCAGAGCCTTTCGACGTATTGCTACAAATCGTTATACGTCAATACTTTTCGTTTGTATTTTTCACAAATCATAATTATTCCCGAACTTGAACTTCTGATGTTTGAGACACCATTTTTAGTAGCTTCTTTATTGTATATGGTTTTCATTAGCTAGAAAGCACTTTTGGTGGTTTCATGTTGTATCGTCGAAATCTTTCCAACATGGAGAAATTTCGTGTTTCAAGGAATAGATGAATTCGATTGAGGAAGAGGGTAAATAAAAATTGTTTAGACACAATTGAGCCTGAAAAACCTTGATAGTTTATTGGCTCTAGCGATTCGAATTAGGGGAAAAAACCTTGCGGCATAAAAAACCCCTTACAAAATTATGTATTCGTTAACGATTCTACGGTGAAAATGTGTACGAGTATGTGTACGTTATGTTGATTGCGTATTGATTGTGGAGAACAAGGTCTCGCTCAATGTTGTTCGATTTGAGGAGAACAGGGTCTCGCTCGGCGTTGTTCGATTTGCGTGATAATTCACGTTGCGTGAGATTATTCACGATGATCGATTCGAGGAGTGTAGGACTCACTCGAATCATGTATGATTTAACCACCCTACCGTGGCCTGTTCGAGGAGTGTAGGACTCACCCGAACAGTGTGTAATGTACGATTTAACCACCCTACCGTGGCCCATTCGAGGAGTGTAGGACTCACCCGAACAGTGTGCGATGTATGATTTAACCACCCTACCGTGGCCCATTCGAGGAGTGCAGGGTCTCGCTCGAATGGTGTTGCGAATGATTTCCGAACCACCCTGCATTGGTTATGCTACGTTGCGTTATGCGGAACTTTCGAACTCACGATTGACTTTTTCGACTCTCGATCCGAACCGTGCCAGCTTCAACGTTCGACTGTGTCTTTCGTTGTACGAAAAATCGCCTAAATACCCTCGCCTTTCCGAAGGTAACGGTTAGGAAGAACTCTATGCTTTTGTTTGCCCAAAACTGTTTTTAAAACGAAAAACTCAGCTGTTAGCTGATTTATGGTATGTACATGTCTACGGTAAGATTCGTTCGGACTGGATCTGATAGACAATAGGGTACTCGGTGACCCGTATTCCGAAGTAAAACTATTGACGGTGGCCTACGCGCCGACCGCTTGGGTCCTGCAATAAATTGCTTAGCCGCGGCATAGGTTTCGGTTCGCGGCCGAACACATGTTATGATTAGGTCATGATAATGGTGTTATGATAATGGAAACCACATTGAACACGAAATGTAACGACTCTGGAACCTAGGTTCAGATGTTAACAGCACTAATGAGGTAAAGAGCGGCTTTTACCAATTGAACGACCCGTTTTTACAAATAACTAAATCTAAAGAATGTGGGATTCGTGTAGTGTGCGGTTAAGGAGTGAAATCCACAGGTCAATATCTTTCAACGATAAGGTTTATTCAATAAAATAATGAAGATGATGAATTTAACAAATAACAAGTAACGAATAACAACAAAACATGAAAAGTGTACTGGTTTGATTAAAAGAAACTAAATAGATTTTAATATAATATTAATAACAGGAACAATAGAACTTGGCAAATTAAACAGTACGTAATAGATAATTGTGAATCTAACAAAATGAAACTCGCTAGTAAATACTCTATATTAAATCATACCTAACTCTGATTTTTGATAAAGCTAACTACACTTTCATAAAATTAAATAAATTCGATATTCTATATTATTTGATTCTCGTTTCGAAGTTATCGCAATGACAAAATTTATCTTGATTAATACGTTTGTAATTTATAATGAATATTTTTTCACGAAATTAATAATATTAGCGCGTTATAGTCTACCGCAGCTAAGAATCCGACCTAATTGTAAGTGTGATTCTTTAAGTGTACCTAAATAAGCTTTCGTAAAGTTAGACAGATCAACGATTTTATCTATTATCTAACGCGGTGTAGTCGACTACGGAAATTACGCTAATGACAGAACAATATTCTTTTACTAATTCAAAATTCCAAAATTTGTCTAAATCTAATTAATTTTACTCGGAACAGTTACTCTTTCTTAATTTGACTCAACAACTAATTGTCCATGACCCTTTTTGTCAAAACGAACACTGACAGCCAATACCAGATCGTTTAATTGGGGAGCCTGTTGTTCACTGGCTACTAGAACGACGCAACGATATCGGAATCGGGTGAACAGTATAAGTCTAACAGGCTAGCAAATTAAAATTGACTCTAATTATAAAATCGTAATTGCTGAAGAGTGCTGTCGAGTTATATGTATAGAAAAAAAAATAGCTATACAAGCTTTGCCTATGTTCGGCTGTCCAAAGGTTGACATGTTCAAGAAAATCTTTTAATTTTGCGCCGCCTCCGAAAAGGTTGAAATGTATTTAATATACTACCTAACGAGTAAATAGGTTTAATTCATATCTGTGACGTAATTGTATGATTAAATGAAATAGAAATTACTTCATTAGCAAATAGAAATTATTTTATACTTTTTAGTGCATTTCGAAGTCGGCGTATTTTTTTTCTTAAAATTATTTTATTTCACGCTTTTTAGTGGAATGGGGAGAATTGTATAGGATACTGTGACAGAATTCTTCCGAGCTTTTTTTTGTCTGCGTAAATGCCATGAGCATAATTAAGTAAAAGACAGCATGGATATTCGTTTTTCAATTTGTTTTGCAACAATAATCCTTTGCAACTTAAAAATGAAAAAATTTTTGGTAATGGTACCAATGGGGAGTCAGACTCTACAAGATGCGAAAGGCTTTGTTCCGATCGGACCACCTACCTAGGAAAAAACCGGCGAACATGCATAGAAAAAAAAATAAGGGACACTCTTTCAGGGACAAGTACAAACTAATTACATCATGATTGAGGGTGCATCGTCCATTTGTTCTTTGTTAACTTTCTTTACAAAAATTTACTGCTCATGTGTATCTCTTACGGGTTAGGACTGCGCAAGGGTCAAAGTATTCGTAAAATAATAGCAGATCGTGCGCAACAAATTTTCTAACAAATCAAATTGATGCATTTTTAGAACGATACGGAGACTGTACCAAGCAATGGGAATAATATACCAACGTCAACGTGAACTCATCTTGCTGCATAAGTCGCATGTCAAAGCGGTAAAGGTTAGTTAGTGTTTTGGTACAGTGCATTGTAATTGCCCTTTCTTGTCTTTCCCTGCATAGCATGGGGCGTTCCACTAATATTAATAACAACAGTTTTTCGCTAATATCACGAAAACTAGAGTTTTCCGCGAAATTTTTATATGAACACAATTATTCAGAATCATGTCCGTGATAAGATATTAAAAGCGCACTAAAATCGAGAAAAGTTTATTTCAAAAGTTGCCGATTGTTTTGCAATAACAACACTTTGCAATTGAAAAATGAAAAATTTTTTGATAATGGTACCAATGGGGAGTCAGAACCTACCAGATGCAAAAGGTTTCGTTCCGATCGGTCCATCCAGCTAGGCGTAATCGGTGAACATACATAGAAAAAAAAATATACTGATCGAATTGAGTAACCTCCTCCTTTTTCGAAGTCGGTTAATAATGAGTCGACAATTCGTGGTTCGGATGGGAGGTACATCGTATGTTTGCCATTCAATGAGCGGAAAGACACGCTAGGAAATTCATATAACATGGCCCTTCGTAGGTTTTACTCATTAGAACGAAAATTAGCGAAAGATAAAGTTTTGAAAAGCGAATATTCAAAGTTTTTACGGGAATATCATGAGCTTGGGCACATGAAAGAAATTACAAATTGCAACGTTAACGGTGAAGGTTATTATATACCGCATCATGCTGTGATCAGGGAAGCAAATTTATCAACAAAAGTTAGGGTCGTATTTGATGCATCCGCCAAGAGTACAACAAACGTTTCACTCAATGACACGTTAAGGGTTGGTCCCACAGTTCAAAGGGAATTAGTTTTGACTATAATGAAATTTAGATTGCATAATGTTGTACTCACGGCTGATTTACAAAAAATGTATCGTCAGGTTAACGTCAATAATTATAATGCAATGTATCAAAAAATGTTATGGAGAGATAATGAACATGATGCTCTTCGTGTATATAAGTTAACAACAGTAACGCAGGGCACGGCATCAGCGCCATTTTTAGCGACTAGAACATTGCAAAGATTAGCAGAAGACGAAGG
Source organism: Megachile rotundata (assembly GCF_050947335.1). Taxonomy (NCBI): domain Eukaryota; kingdom Metazoa; phylum Arthropoda; class Insecta; order Hymenoptera; family Megachilidae; genus Megachile; species Megachile rotundata. Next base: position 2,577,968 of record NC_134987.1, on the reverse strand, counting down.
TAAAAATTTCCCATTAGCATATAGTAGTTTAAAAAATGATTGTTATGTCGACGATCTGCTTACCGGAACAGATTCTATTGAAAAGGCATTAGAATTAAAAGATCAGCTAATTAGTTTATTAAAATGCGGTGGATTTGTATTTCATAAATGGGCCTCGAATAAGCATGAATTAGTTATAGAATCAAAAAATAAAGATCAAAAACAAAATGTTTGTTTAAATAATGAAACTAAAAAGTTATTAGGCGTATATTGGGATTCAATCGTGGATATTATAGTATACAGCATTAAACCGTTTAATAATAATGAACGCCTTACGAAACGCTCTATCTTGTCTCAAATCGCTCAATTACTTGACTCGTTGGGACTAATAGGGCCAATCATTATTGTAGCAAAAATCATGATGCAGGAATTGTGGAAGGCTAATCTAAACTGGGACGAGTCGGTACCACAATTATTGCATACAAAATGGACAACATTTAAAAATGAATTACCAATTTTAAATAAATTCAAAGTAAAACGACAAATCACATTAGCTGACGCCATTGAATACCAATTACATGGATTCTGTGACGCCAGTGAGCAAGCATATGGTGCATGTGTATATTTACGGTGCGTTAATAAAGTTAAAAAGTGTTCAGTACAATTAATATGTGCAAAATCTCGAGTCGCCCCACTAAAAACAATAACAGTTCCTCGGCTAGAATTGTGCGCAGCGCAGCTTTTAACAAAATTAGTAAAGACTGTTTCTGAAGCGCTGCAGATTAGTTTTCATAAGATTAAATTATGGTCAGATTCAACGATTACACTTCATTGGATAAAATCTGCGCCGTATACACTAAAAACATTTGTTGGTAATCGGGTAGTAGATATTCAAGCGGGTAGTAATATCGACGATTGGTATCATATAGCTACAGACGAAAATCCCGCAGATTACATTTCTCGTGATCAAACTCCTTATGAGTTTCTTCACAATGATCATTGGTTGTATGGACCTTCATGGCTGTCGCAAGATGAAAGTCAATGGAAAATTAAAGAGCTAATACCAATAGAAATTCCTGAGCAACGATTAACAACAGCCCTTATGGCTATCAAAGATTCAGGTCAAGTAGGTCAGGACAAAGCAATTGTTAAGAAAACCCAAAACGCTCAGGTAGAAACAAATGATACATTCGAACGATTCTCGTCTATTGACAAATTAAATCGGTTTGTAGCATTTTGTCAAAGAGCTATTAAGAATAGGAAAATAGATAACAAAGTAAAGGGTGGGTTTTCGGTAGAAGAGATACAAAACGCGCATCGTCAAATTCTTAGAATTGAACAACAAAATCATTTTTCGCGTGATATTGAAAGATTAAAGCAGGGAAAAGAAGTACACTCAAAAAGTGAAATTCGATGTCTAAATCCGAGTCTAGATACTGATGGTATCATACGCGTAGGAGGAAGACTGACACATGCAGCAATCAATTACTCCCGTAAATACCCAATTTTACTACCGCGAAACAGCCACATTACTAAACTAATAATTTAAAATCAATATATAAAAAATTGGCACGCAGGTGTACAAGGTACGCTAAACGCAGTTAGAAACAATTACTGGCCAATTGATGGAAAGAATAGGACGCGAGACATTGTTCGGAAATGCGTGTATTGTTATAAAATAAATCCCAAGCTACCAACATATGTAATGGGTGATCTGCCCAAAAATCGAATCACTCAGTCACACCCATTCGAATGCGTTGGAATCGATTATTGTGGTCCGTTTTTTCTGAAAGAAAAGAAATTTCGCAATAAGGGAAAATTAAAATGTTACGTATCAGTATTCGTTTGTTTTGCAACTAGAGCTGTTCACATGGAGCTAGTGACAGATCTAACGACTGAAACTTGTTTAGAAGCTATTAGACGTTTTTGTGCTCGGAGAGGAAAGCCCTCTCACATCTATTCAGATAACGCTACGAATTTTGTTGGGGTAAAAAATGAAATTCTAAAGATTAGAGCATTTTTCTTGTCAGAAGAAAATCAATCCATATTAAAGAATAGTTTATTAAATGAGGAAATTAATTGGCATTTCATTCCTCCTCGATCGCCGCATTTTGGAGGCCTGTGGGAGGCAGCGGTTAAGTCTTTTAACCCTTTGACTGCGGCGCGCTCTCGGACGAATCCATCAATATGGACGGTGCGTTTTTCGCTTGTCGGTCGCTGCGACCAGTTGTCCACTGACTAGTGGGCACTCACAGTGACCAAAACAGTACCCGGAAATTTGATGCTATTCTTAGGGTTTAAAAAATAATAATGGCAAAAAAATTAAAAATATCAATTTTTTTATTTATATTAAGTAACTTTTTCAGCTATTTTAATTTACTTAACTTTTGTACATTCCTTCAATAATAATCGGTAAATAAATATAAAGGAAAAAATCCAAAATTTATAATGTAACACAGGATATGACAACTTTAACAGGATATTTTGATAATTTTAACATAATAATAATAAAAATAATAAAACCATAATGAACGAATAAAGATAAAATTCTAGTAGAAAAATTTAATAATCAATTTGTGTATGATATATTTCAAAGCATGGATAAACGCATAGACCTACATCGCATTTTTTACATTCATATCTGCTTTCTCGTCGGATTTTATGTTTAATGCATACCACACATTTTCGTGTTTGATTCTTTTTTTTTTCAGACGGATTGACATAAGTACTTGGAAAATGCTTTTCAATAAGACGTAAGGGATCGTCGGTATTTCTTTTCCCTTGGTATGTATTTGAAATTCGTAAATATTTTCCAAATATTTGTTTTATCACTAGTAAATGAAATGTCGCGAATTTTAACTCTTGACCTGATACGTATTTATATAAAACATATGCATTCCAAATACTTATATCTAATAAATGAAAAAAAAATTTTTTATACCATTTATAACTTTTCCTAATACACTCAACAGTACTAATTACCATATCGGTCTTATCTACAGCACCCATATTACGATTGTAATCCTGTATACATGTTGGTTTTGTTATTGGTGTTTTTGTAAGGTAATGAAGCTTTCCTGTTTCTACGATATCAGCGTGATGTAAACTTGTCAACATCCAAACTTCTCTTTTATCCTGCCATTTCATACATAATAAAGTTTCAGTTGATCGAAATGATATTTCTCCTTTTTGCAGTTTGTTTGAAATAATTGGTACATATTTGCGGTTTTTTCTTACTGTTTTGTGATCACTTTTTCCGACGAGTTTTCTCGAGTCGGTTGATCGATTCTCGGATCGCTAATTCTATCCTAGCGAGGATACGGAGCACAGGATGTTTAGGCAGAGTCACGTGAAGTTGTTAAAATAAAATAAAAGATATAACTTTAAACGTTCACAAAATGGTTTATTAAACACTTCACACGCACGCTTACCTCGGGACAATGGACGAATTATAACGATAATACAACTGGTTGAAATAATCGGAAAAACGGTTGAAATTTAGGTTGAAATTCGCTAAGACGTTTGTTCTCGCTGAAGGTTCACAAAGATCTGAATTTTAAAATCGGAACGGTAATCGTTTGAACCATCGATCCGATCGATGGCGTTGCGATAGGACTAATCCCGTGCGGGAGGGATTAGCGCCTGTACGCAGCGGCGTAATACGGCTCAGAAGTGCCTAGGTCTATTATTATGATCTTTATTTTGGAACATTTACGGTACCACAACAATTTGTCTGTTTCAAGTGTAATGTGTTAAATAAAAGTGGACTCGTGTACCAGTTATCTACATATAAACTGTGACCTTTCCCGAGATAATCTTTCATGAGAGTCATGACTATATTACCGGATTTACCCAAATTTTCTTGAAACACAGAAATTTCTGTTTTCGAACCTGAATAAATTATCATGTCACAAATATACCCCGTTTTACAGTCATAAGCAATGAAAGACTTTATGCCAAATCGATTGCGTTTAGATGGTATAAATTGTTTGAACGATAAGCGACCTTTGAACAATAATAAGCTTTCGTCTATACAAATATTTTGGGACGGGTAGAAATTTTGTTTTAAAATCAATCGAAATCTATCATTTAGTTCACGAATTTTGAACAATTTATCTCTACAGTTTAGTACCTCGGGATTGCAAAAATGTAAGCACTGCATTAAGTTCAAAAATCTATCTCGAGTCATAATATCATGAAAAATGTCAGTTTTCATAAATTTGTCTTTCGACCAATATTCCGGGTAAGAAAGTTTTTTTACGCGTGACATTAGTAATACGGTACCTAAAAAACAGTATACTTCATCTACATTAGTATCGTACTATGAATTTATTCGCGAATTAGCCTTCCATTTACGCTTTTTTTTTAAATAATTATGGTATTTATTTGTTTCATTTACAATATAATTTACTAATGATTCTGGGAAAAATAGTTGAAAATAATCTAATGGTTTTGATTTTTTGTTTAGGGCCGCTTTGCATCTAGAATCTTTATCATCAAAGTTGTGTACTTTTGGAATTAAATTTTCATGCGACCAACAGATGTTTACATTAATGGATCTGGCGATGTAAATTCATTGCCATTATTTTCTTGCAATTGTGAAATATCTTGCTCTCCAGTTTCTGATTCGGAGCTTGAACTTAATAAGCGCAAAACGCATCTTGGTCTTCGAACAATTAAATTCTCTTCTTCAGACGACGAAAATATGTCGTCAAGAAGCTCTATCTCTTCCTCTTCACTACTACTTAGGTACACACGTTTTCTTTTCTTCTGGCCAAACATTTTTAGGGTGTACTATATTATTTAAAAAAATAACGAATGGATAAATTCAAAAACTAATCACAAAATAAAATAAATAATTACCTATACAGTAAAGAAACAGGTTTACAGGAATCAATGCACGAAGAGATTATACGAGAGCGTAACGTAGGAGAGCAGTGTAATATGAAGGCAATTTATTGAACGATATTGAAACAATTGCCGATATTTGGTTGCTATGTTACATAAGACAACAAGTTCCATGTTGAATCAACTGGTAAAACAGTAATAAAAGTGTTATGGCTAAAAAATATAGAGGGCGTATATATACGCCTTTCGTATATATTGATGGATTTGTGAGGGCGTATATATTGATGGACTTGCGAGGGCGTATATATACGCCTTTAGCAGTCAAAGGGTTAAACAACATCTATATCGCACTGTTGGTGACACTATGTTCATATACGAACAATTCAATACATTTGTAATTGAGATTGAATCAATTCTAAACTCCAGACCCTTAACCCCACTCTCCTGCGATCCAAATGACCTCACAGCCTTGACTCCCGCACATTTTTTAATTGGAAGAGTTCTTACAAACATACCGGAAACCGACCTCCGGAATGTAACAACAAATAGGCTGTCAATGTGGCAGCATATACACAAAATAAAGCAACACTTTTGACAACGATGGCATAAAGAATATTTAAACGAGTTACGCACTCGAAGCAAATGGCATCAAGGAAATGGCGCAGAAATTACAGTTGGGAAACTAGTAACGATCAAAGAGGACAATCTTCCGCCAATGCATTGGAACATTGGTCGCATCATCGCGGTCCATCCAGGGCAAGATAGTGTAATACGTGTAGCAACTGTAAAGACACCGTGCGGAGTGTATAAACGTTGTGTAAACAAACTTGCGCCACTACCAATTGATACACCGACAGACAATGCGTTGGTGACATATAAAGTGTTATAGTATAAGATAAACAATGTATCCGATTATAACCATTATCAGCAAAACTAGTTAATAAGTCAGTTATAGAAGTAAAATTAGAAATTTCCTCCGCTAGTAGAATAACAATGGATAAGATATACATATATAAAGTTCATTCAATAGTTGTAGAATTTAAATCAATTTTCTTAAGCGTTCTTTGTCTTAAGTCCATTGGATATTCATAGTAAACATATTGTATGAGTAGTTTTAAGTTGCATCGAATTTAAGGAACTCCAGTTTAATCAAATTTAATTGAACGCACTCGTTCAAGGCGGGCGGCGTGTTACTGCGTATCAAATATTGTACTTTGTAATTCATTTAAGTGACTCATGACCTCCCAAGGTAACAAAATTTAACTATTCAGGTAGGGCAATTTGAAAAACATATTTCGAGGAAACCTTCTAAGATCATAAAGCCAAAAAGTTCAGTAATATACATAATTACCCTTATAGATGCCATAAAAAAGGTCACCGGTTTTACACATTTAGGAAAGTTTAAAAAATTTACAATCTTAACCGCCCTAAACATTGAAGCTCCAGAGAACCTACCTGAGTCTAACGGTAGTCCCCGCCAAATGTATGCCATTTCCCCAAAATAGAGAAAATCTCGAATAACCAATAAGAAACGTCGTTAGAAAAAGCCCCCACTATAAGGAAAAGTTAACATCGATCGAAAATTTTGCGAGAAAGACCAGATACAAACATACTAGCATACAAACAACGTTAAAATAATCCTCTACGTGCCGTCCGATAAAATTCACAAACTTATACTTTAAAATTTTTGTAGTTGTATTATTAAATATAATAAGTGTTACATGGAACTTTAATATATTATTCACTATCCAACATTTTCAAATATTCATTCGCCGTGAAGTCTGCGTGTGAAGTGAGCATTCTCGAAAGTATCTTTCAGTATAAAAAATGACAATTTTTCATAACTTTATTTTATAATTTATTCAAATTTGTATAATGACAAAAAGTGTAGAGAATTTTATTACAAATCCATTGGTATATATATATATACGATATTACCTCCTACAATTCCCCAGATTTTTATCGTAAAGGTTCGCGCGCGCGCCCGCTGACGCTCCACACTATACTAAATCGGATGAAGTCGGACGATATTACACTGTCAGTCAACATTATTTATAAGCATAAATGAGAAACAATTACATTTGCGTTATAATTAACATTTATCGTTAAAGTACAGAGGTATTCTATATGTTAATTTTATTAGGTAATGAATAGTTTGAATAAGTTAGGGAACATAATCAAGGCAATGGTGGTATTGTTCGAAGAAATGTTTCAAACACAACGGTTTGCGGCATTAAGTATATGTAATAATTGCTACGTCACCGCATATGTATATGGCATAGTGGTTCATTATGTGATGCATAGCAAAATACGGGATTTTGAAAATGAGGTCTTGACGATATGTATCTACTTTATACCATGGAGTATTTGAACCTTGATTACAGCAGACCATGTTCAAGGCGATGAATATTTTTGTTATGGCATCGACATCCGGAAAACTTACAAAAGAAAATTTTAAAACCTGGTTAACAGAAGTTTATTCTCCAAATACAAACAACAAAACAACTCTATTATTAGATTCTTGGCGCGCATTGTTGTCGTAGGGTCGGCGAAGCTATTCCGATAAATAAAGAAATAATGTTATTTATGATTCTAACTGGAACTACAAAATATTTACAAGCATTATACGTGTACGGATTTCGCGTATGGAAAAATTTTGTTCGTCGCTTTTTGGACATAATTGTCATATTGCAATATGACATTAATCTCCACACACGAGATAGCATTCTAAAACTACAATGACTTGTTCATAATCAGTTTTCTTCACCGAAAATTTGAAAATTTCATTTCATGATATAAAAGTCAAGACATATCGTCAAGACCACTTCATTTTCCAAATACAGTAGAATTTTGCTATGCATCACATAATGAACCACTATGCCATATACATATGCGGTGACGTAGCAATTATTACATATACTTAATGCCGGAAACCGTTGTGTTTGAAACATTTCTTCGAGCAATACCACCATTGCCTTGATTATGTTCCCTAACTTATTCAAACTATTCATTACCTAATAAAATTAACATATAGAATACCTCTGTACTTTAACGATAAATGTTACTTATAACGCAAATGTAATTGTTTCTCATTTATGCTTATAAATAATGTTGACTGACAGTGTAATATCGTCCGACTTTATCCGATTTAGTATACGAGGTGTGACACAAAAGTAACGAGACTAGGTCTGTAGCTTGAAAAAACAATGGAATTGGCAGCAATTGTTTTTTGTGGCATCATTCCACATACCTCCTCTATCCATGTTGCCAATTTCGATTGAATCGGTCATACCATTTGGAAGTATTGCGTTATTTAGTGAACACGTGCAACTGCATTCTGCCGGAAAAATGTCTAACATAAAAATCGAACAGCATATAAACATCAAGTTTTTTGTAAAATTTGTTGAAATCTTTTGTAACATGTCATGAGACTTGCATTTTTACCTATGACCCAGAATGTAAGCGCCAGTCAATGGAGTGGAAGTCTCCAGGATCCCCAAAACCCAAAAAAGCACACATGTCAAAATCAAAATTGCACATTAATGGAATTGTAATGATTGAGTGGTTTCTCAGTGGTCAGACTGTTAACCAACACTATTACATTAAAGTCCTAAAAAGATTTAGTGAAAAATTTGGAAAGAAAGGCCACAGTTATGAAGCGATTGATGGTCGTTGCACCAGGACAATGCATCCGCTCACACGGCACTGTCTGCCAAATAGTTTCTGACCAGTAAAAATATTACTCTGATGGGGCATCCTCCTTATTCTCCTGATTTGGCTCCATGAGACTTTTCTTTATTTCCTAAAGTTAAATTTTGCTTAATGGGAACCCATTTCACCTCAGTTAAAGAGGTTCAGACAGAAACGGAAAATCTCCTAAAGGGACTTCCAAAAACCTCGTTCCAGAATTGTTACCAGCAATGGCAGCACCAAATGCAAAAGTGTGTGAACACTGAAGGGGACTACTTTGAAGGTGATAATGTCACGGACAACTGATTCTGCAGGTACAATGATTTATTGGACTAGTCTCGTTACTTTTGTGTCACACCTCGTATGTAGTGTGGAGCTTTAGCGGGCGCGCGCGCGAACCTTTACGATAAAAATCTGGGGAATTGTAGAAGGCAATATCGTATATATATATATACCAATGGATTTGTAATAAAATTCTCTACACTTTTTGTCATTATACAAATTTGAATAAATTATAAAATAAAGTTATGAAAAGTTTTTTTGTTATAAACAAATTGTATTTTGCAAAATTCGTTAACATCCTGTTATTATACGCAAGAAACCATACAACTTTCCTATTAGAAGTTTTAATGTATCCCGTATGGTTTTCGAGATAGCCAAAAGGGGTCGAAACTTTAAGGGCTCGTTTCACCCCTTAAACCCGCGTCTCAGCCGATAAAAAAAAATACCTGTCCCTTATTTTTGCCTGCTTAACAAACCTACGAAGTTTCATCAAAATCGGAGGGGGACACTTGCGTGCCTTTCCTTGTTAGACAAAGATAGGAATACATTTTTCAATTAGGACATTATTAGTTATTAAAAACTATTAGTTGAACAAATCAATTAGTACATATCAAGCTTACTAATATTGTATTATCCGGAATTAAAGTCAAATGTTAGTTTACTGCAAAATATACTGTGAATTATAATATTACTCTATGGAATGTTCTAGAAACATGGTATGTTTATACATTTAGATCTGATCCTTATAGAGTTCGTGCGCGATATATGGAAGAAGATAGAAAATGTAATTTTCATTAAAACACTACTGAATTACTATTTTTATATCAGGATCATAAACTATTAAGAAGAATGCGATATTAATAATGTAATCAAATCATTCGTTTTCACAATTAGCGTATAATTACGAATTTATACGAAAATTATATACTTCGACATTATAGGGGTTTTCCAAGAAATTGTCAGGCTTCCGAGTATAAAAGGCCGAGCGAAACCCGCCTAAATCGCAGAACAGTTTTCGAAGTCAAGCGAGCTAGAAGTCTTCAGATAAGTATAACCGGAACAGTTTTCAGTTTCAAGAGCTGAAACGATTCTTAATACTTGATTGGTAAAGCAGGTATACGCCATTTGGATACCTGATCGCTGGGTCGTTCTAGTAACCAGCGGACAGCAGGCTCCTCATTCAAGCAGTCTTGTATCTGAAACTCCGTTAGGAGAGTTCAGTTACTCATATTTGATTTTTCGTCGGATTGCTAACGCGCCGTCAGATTCTCGGAGCTCGCTCTGGGTAGTTTCGTAGTCATCGAATAGCAGGCTCCTCATTTAATCAGCTTGGTCTCTGAAGCTCGTGTCTTTTGGGTGGCAGTTCAGCAATTACGATTTTATAATTAGAGTCAATTTTAATTTGCTACCCTGTTAGACTTATGCTGTTCACCCGATTCTGGTATTGTTGGGTCGTTCTAGTAGCCAGCGAACAGCAGGCTCCCCAATTAAGCGATCTGGTTTTGGCTATCAGTGTTCGTTTTGACAGAAAGGGTCATGGACAATTAGTTGTCGAGTCAAATTAAGAAAGAGTAACTGTTCCGAGTAAAATTCATTGGATTCAGACAAATTTTGAAATTTGAGTTAATAAAAGAATATTGTTCTGTCATTAGCGTAATTTCCGTAGTCGACTACGCCGCGTTAGATAATATAATAGATAAAATCGTTGATCTGTCTAACTTTGCGAAAGCGTATCTAGGTACACTTACTAGAGAATCACACTTAGGTCTTGTTCCTCGCTGCGGTAGACTATAACGCGCTAATATTATTAATTTCGTAAAAGAGTATTCAGTATATAAATTACAAACGTATTAATCAAGATAAATTTTGTCATTGCGATAGCGTTCGAAACGAAAATCAAACCTTATAGAATATCGAATTCAGTTAATTTTGTGGGAGTGTATTGTATTTTATGTTTGTTTAGTTGTAAAATGTTTGTATAGTTTGACAATCGTTGTGAAATTGTATGTATGACTGCAAGTGTGAATGGCGATTTATAAAAGGAACAGTGTGAAATGCTAAGCGGAAGTAGTTGCTAGCGTTTAGAAAAAAGTGTTGTGAGTTTAGTTTAGAAACGGAAACGGAACGGTCTTGACATGCGAAACGCCGCGAATTACGAATCATAAGTTTTACGTTTTACGATTTACGTTTAAAAGTTCAATTCGTTATTGTGTTCTTATTGTGAATTTTTATTTATTGTGTGCTCTTAAATAAATTAAAGGATAGTTATAAAAATTCTATTCCTACAATTTTATAGAAGCGAAGTTAGCTTTATCCGAAATCAGACTTAGATACGATTTAATATAAAGTATTAACTAGCGAGAGTCATTTTGTTAGATTCGTGATTACCTATTATGTACTGTTTAATTTGTCGAGTTTCTATTATTATTAATATTATTATTATTGTTATTAAATCGAAGTTTATTTAGTTTCTTTTGATCAAGTCAATATACTTTTCATATTTTGTTGTTATTTGTTATTTGTTATCTGTTAATTCATCAATTTCATAGTTTTATTGAATAAACCTTATTGTTGAAAGATATTGACCTGTGGATTTCACTCCTTAACCGCACACCACACAAATCCCACATTTTTTAGATTTCGTTATTTGCAAAAACGAGTTGTTCCATAGGTAAAAGTCGATCTTTACCTCACGAGCGCTGTTAACATCTGAACTTAGGTTCCAGAGTCGTTACACGTTATAAATATAACAAATAAATTTTTGGTGACAGCGGTGGGATAATTCAGATATAGATCATTGAACGTAGCTGCAGATACATGTCACTGATCTCCTGTGTGGTAAGAGAACTTTTCTCTGCGGAGGTCAAAATCATTCATCTCTAAAATAAAAAGATAAACGTGTGAAAAGTATATAAGTAGTAAAAATAAAAGAAAAAGGAAAAAAATATAATAAATAATACATATATATTAATTAATTAATTATAGTAGATTTTGTAACTCACAATGGAGGAAGAATTAGAGAGTCAAGGAGAGAGCGCTACTCTCCCCGCTCCCCTGATTAGTAATAGGGATGCCGCGGATATTGTGCCTCCATTTGACGGCCATAATATTCCATTATACCAATTTACGAAAAATTGTTTAAATGCTAAAAGTATAATTTCGCCTCACGCCGAGAACGGTTTAGTGGAATTAATTAAAAATAAATTATTCGGGCAGGCGTCTAGAGTAATTTCAAGTGTTACGTTCCGAACAGGAATATTTTTTAAAATTTCCTTTGTAGTTCTCACCGACCGGATGTGTATCGATAGTGCGTATTGCATTCTGGGAACACCCTGATCGAACGCAATAACGGTCTTTTATGTTATTAGATAGACTATCTTTTGGCGACTAAACTAAGATTGTTAATATAACACATTCCTTCCTTGAAATCAACGTGGTCCCACGGCCAAAATCTTAGATCATTTCATTTCTCCGAACCGCCGAACATAAACAGAAGTCACATTCGTGTGGTCCGATAACACCAAGTGTTCTGGAATGTTCCTCAAGGGCCCGCGACGCAATATAAAATTGTAATAGAAATTGTCTTTGAACACTACAATATTATATAAATTGCCCATAGTATTTCATTATACCGTTATTATAAATACGCACACGTCAATCAGTCGTACAATAGTTACATTACCGAGCGCAATTTGACTTTAATAATTGTAAGCCGAAATAGGTAATGTTTCATTCTAAATTTTTATAATGTGCACAGATTAACATTTTATATTGTATTGGTTATGCATGTAAAATTATTTAATAGCTAATTAACAATCCATAGCTCAAGGGTAAAGTAAAGAACTATATAAAAAAAGAGAAAGATAAGAGCTGGACAAGGGAGGAACACATGCACCCACCATCACCACCTAATTAACGAATCACGGTCTCTTACGCATTGGCCTCGCAGCCTAATTCGTTAGGCGCATATCAATGCAACATAAACAATTTCGGACTAGGCCCATTCTGGTCTTTTCCGAGAGGTGCAAGTTGCGACACTCTTCGGTGTATAATCGCGAGATGCGTGTCGAGGATCCGTGAAGTGGTTTAGAGACGAGTTTGTTCTTGAATTTGTTAAAGTGCAAAATTCCGACAAAGACTCTATCTTCACGTAAAGCTTTCGCGTTAAATAATCGCGTTAATAATTACGTTAAATTTTTAATTCAATATATTATTTTATTTTTTCCATTCAATTATATTCAAGTTTATTCTTTTTAATTTTTAAAGTATAATTTTATTTTACAGTTTATTTGAATTCAAAAATTGGTCACTTTCAAAATTCTCATTGGTGGAGCGCTTACATGTGTGTGTGTTCTTCCTCCAGGAACCAGACGCCGTTGGTATTTCACATTTTACAAGAGGTTGATTTATTCTAAATTCATACAAGTACAGATATTTTGGGTGAGTTGTTTCCTTTATTCTTCCAGCTATTTTATGAATTTTTCGGCAAGTAAATCAGTAGTCAATTATTTAATTTTGGGATTTCCCTCACTGGATTATAATTTTATTTTGCATTTAAGTAATTGTTTCTCCTTCAAATCTACGGATTGCGCGTCTCGGATATTTACAATATTTTTGTTCAATTCATTGTAATTCACATTATATCATATACGCTACCATTCTAACCATTTCATATTTTATTATACAAAATATTATCTTTTGTATATTTTAATTATTTTGAATTACATTTCTTTAATTGCCTCCGTCATATCCTCTAAACATTGCGATCTTGTGAAAGGGCCCGTATGGGACTAGCGTGTCTCCGGATCCACAAAAACATTAAGTCCCGTAACAATTAATTTTGTTAGAGCAAACAAATCTTCGAGGGTTTATACGCGCGCTTCCTGCACGTAACACAAGCGGCGATTATAATACTATAGACGAATTAATTACTGTTCTAAAATCACGTTTCGCGCCGTTATATAACACATCACTCAATAAGTCCTCGGTCTGACACATATATGGCGACACTGTTGACAGACCCACGTGATTTCCGGATAATACTAACATTCAAACAGTACGTGTCAAAGTTTCATGGTATTCTGACTGTTAGTTTAGAAGTTACAGTCGTTTTAGTGCCCCCAGTTTCGTAATTTTTAAGACAATGGATAGAAAGGAATTTCATGTGTTGATTAAACACTGTTTTTTGATCGGGAAAAATATTGTTGAAGCCAAACAGTGGCTTGATAAGCATTATAGGGATTCTCCACCAGGGAAATCAACTATCATTGACTGGTATGCTGAATTTAAACGCGGTCGTACAAACACCGATGATGCTGAACACTCTGGTCGCCTAAAATCAGCAGTTATTCCGGAAAACATAAAAAAGTCCACAAAATAGTTTTAAAAGTCCGTAAACTGAAGTTGTGTGAGATAGCTGATGCGTTAAAGATATCAAAAGGTAGTATCTTCACAATTTTGCATAATAATTTGGGCATGTGCAAATTGCTTTCAAAGTGGGTGCCGCGTTTGCTGTTTCACCAAGACAATGCGCCGTGTCACAAGTCGATGAACACGATGGTTCAATTGAATGAATTACGTTTTGAATTGTTTCCCCACACACCGTACTCCCCAGATTTGGACCCCAGCGACTACTGGCTCTTTGCAGATATAAAAAAAATGCTCCAGGGAAAGAAATTTGGCTGAAATGAAGAAGTTATTGCGGAAACTGAAGCTTATTTTGAGAGCAAAGACAAATCGTTTTATATAAAGGGCATTGAAAAGTTAGAGGAGCTTTGGAATTAATGTATCACGCTGGAAGGAAAGTATATCGATGAATAAAGTGGAATTTCTAAAAAAAAATTTGTTTTTCTTAGTTAGACCGGAGACTTATTGAATTATGTGTTACTTCATATCAGTTATACGGGGATCCTTCCAAAATGGCACAAACGCCGAACGTAGCAGTTGTAGATTATAGTATCGATCCTCTTATTGCAAATCAAAAACTGTAACGAAATAGAACAGCCTAAATTAGCACCGCAATATAACAAAACCGCCGAAACTAACGCAGTTAGGACATTTTTAACAGGTTTAACACAAGAAATTTATGGTAGACTTCGAAATCATGATTATATATTTTTAAACGATGCGATTAGCGCAATAATTCTCGCCGAAGCAGAATTTAGGGAAAATCAGGTTCGCTTAAAAATGGCAGAAGATTATTCTCGCGCAAATAACTATAGGCGTCCGAATTATATGTCAGGGTCACAGCAAACAGCTAGGGTACAATGGCAGCAAAAATTCTGTTAGCACTGCCAAAGGTTAGGGCATAGAACACAAGACTGCCGAAACATAAATCAACCAAACCAGGGGTCATCTAGACGAGTTCCAGAAAATCGAGTTTTAGATGCAAGTCAAGCTCCAACTTGTGCTTATTGTCAGTACACAGGTCACACAATCGACCAGTGTCGGAAAAAAGCCACTAATGCGAGCAGGTAAACTTATGTGCTAAAAGGATTCACAAACAGGAACCTCCAAGTATAAAATTAGGGAGTAAAGACTTTTATCAGGAATCCGCATCGTTAATAATTGATACTGCATCAGAACTCAATTTGATAAAACAGTATGCTGTATCACGAAAAACTCCAATTCAGACTGGTACTAAATATAATTTAAATGGAATTACTGATGGCCAACTTCCAACCATAGGATACATTAAAGTAAGAATGTTCAATAAAAATTTCATTTTCCATGTTGTAAAGGAACTGCCTATTGTTCAAGATGGTATACTAGGTATACTAGGAGCAGAATTTTTTAGAACGTCTGAAACAATTATAAATTTCTCAAATTCTACAATAATGATTAATAAAACTATTCTTTCATTTCAAGAGCTAGATAAATTAGAAGAAAGGAGATCATTATTAATAAATTATAAACAACTGCATTCTAGGATAGATAAGGAGAAGAAACAGTGGCATGAGTATCCCAGTCGACCACAAGCGTCGAACTCTGAGTTGAACAAGAGGAAGCAATTCCCCCAGTATTCCACTGGAGCCCGTTTTATTCTGCAATTTCCATATAAACACTTTTCCGTGTCATCAATAGTTCATGAAATATTACGCTGTCATACTTAACACTTTACCGACCGGTAGCGGTTCGAGAATCCTATGCCCTCTCATCGGCCACTCAGACGCAAATCGTCCGAGACTAGGACTTAATAATGATATCTATTAGATTCCCTCACCAAGTGCTCAATCAGGTCATTTCCAATGAATAAATATACAATATCCATTACATTTTCAGGGGAATTTGGCATAATTTTTATGCCGGGGCTGTCTTCGAAAGGTTCCAAAATGGTCTTGTTGTTCGTCGACTACCACTGCTGTCTTCAACGTTATTATTTATATCATCGTCTTCTGAATCATTGTATATTAGTGGTAATACAGAACGTCGCTTTCGAATCATTACATTACTACTGTCACTTTATCATCAGTACCACTTGCTGAAGAGCAGTGAAGACAATCTGACAGATCATCAAGATAAACTCACCAACACTTTTCCTTCATCGTGAAGGCTAAATTTTTAAAAACTGTATAAAAATATGGGTGCTTTTAAAGCAAAGCAACGAGTATCAGAATGCAAAATAAGAAATGCTTGCTGCTTGCTACTTGCCAGTCTAACCTAATCGAATCTAACGGTTAATAAAAAAGTCCATTAATCGGCTACCGGTCGGTAAGCGCTGGGAACAAAACGTCGATTAATCGACTGCCGGTCGGTAAAGTGTTAAGCATGGACACCCTGTGCCCGCGACCCCGCTCCGCCCGCGAATTCTCGAAACGGCCCTTCCGACCCTGCCCGCGACTACGACCGTCGCGGCGCCTTCGCGGATTCACGGGCGAGTAGCACTTCGGCGCCCGATTCGAATCTGTTCAATACCGCTTTGATTTCTTTTTTGATTGGGCGCCAGACGCGATAAAGAACGTTACGAGAGATGCGATTCTACGGGGAGAGAGATATTGCGAAGTCAATCCTGGAAGACGCGAAAGACTCGAATCGGCGGTGGAACGGCTCGGTAGCTCAGTATCCGTACGCAGTGGTAGAGTGGCGGGATTCTTACAGGGTAAGGAGGCTAGACGCGGAGGCGGATCTGAGAGAATATCCCGGGATAATTCGTAAGAGATCTCGATTTAGCAGGATTTAGTAAAAGCAGCGCTGTTTATTGTAAATCTAATTAATCTAGGTGATGAACAGTATGATTCCGTATCCCGACAATCAACTCGTTCGTTAATGCTTAGCAAATGACCGATGTCCGAGATTCTAGTCCCGAGAACGGGAAATGCCAATTCCTAAGCGCGATACATTCGTCGATTTAGTGTCGATTTTCGGAATGATACGCGACGTAATTATCTATAACGCAACTCTAGTAACTAAACGAAACGCGACGCAATTATCCTAACGCAATATAACGCGACGAAACGCAAATATTCTAAACGCACGGAATCTAACGCAATTAAACTAAACGCGGCGCGACTTATTCTTACGCACCAATCGATTCTGTATCGACGACCGTCTAGAGAGAGAAGGCGAGAACTAGCGCGACAAACCACGAAATGTCCGATACGACAAAACATGCACTTTCCGATCTGTTCCCGCGGCAATGAGAATTCGAAATCGAGACGTGGGAGGGCACAATATTGTCAACGGCTTTCGCGAGATCAAGAAACTAAATTGTGACTGACGCGGTACCAATCCCCCAGGTCCGATTCAGTGACCTGCCGAGTGTGGCTTTTGGGAAGATCGAGAAGCGATCTTCAGAGAAACTCCAGAAAGAAATTTCATGATATTTAGTAGTCCAAAACATTTTCTCCTTGCAGCGTTTACGTGATCTCTGAAACTCATGTCGTACTCAAAAATAATTCCTAGAAACTTGACAGATCTACTCGATTTAATGACACAATTTTGAACTATAATTTCGGTTTTGCCAGATAATATGCGTTTATCATTAAAATGAACAAATATTGTTTTTTGCGGAGAAAGGTCAAGGCCAATACCTACCTGAACTTAGCACCCGACTTTCAAAAATTTTATTTCTTTCAATTGCATCGTATTTAGCATCGTTTGTACCCGTTTGTACCACCTTTGTTTTCGTTTGTACCCCAAGGGGTGAAAAGTTACTAGGGGGTGAAAAATACCCCAGCACCCCACTTTAACATTTTTTAATTCTTTCAAAGCCATCATAAAAAGGGACGTCCGTAGAGGTTTGTACCACCCTCACTTTCGTTTGTACCCCAAGAGGGTGCGTTTATACCGCGTTTTGAAAGTACGTCCAAGGGGTAACTTCGCCATTTTTTAAGATATTCCAAATCTTCTTATCGTTTGTACCGCGTTTTGAAAAAAATCCCCTAGAGGTAACTTCGTCAATTTTGGGAATTTTTCAAATCTTGTTGGGGGTGCTGTTTCCTCTTCGTCTCTAGAAGTTTGTACCACCTTTACTTTCGTTTGTACCTCAAAGGGTTCGTTTGTACCGCGTTTTGAAAAAAATCCCCTAGAGGTAACTTCGTCAATTTTGGGAATTTTTCAAATCTTGTTGGGGGTGCTGTTTCCTCTTCGCCTGTGGAGGTTTGTACCACCTTTACTTTCGTTTGTACCTCAAAGGGTTCGTTTGTACCGCGTTTTGAAAAAAATCCCCTAGAGGTAACTTCGTCAATTTTGGGAATTTTTCAAATCTTGTTGGGGTGCTGTTTCGTCTTCGCCTGCAGAGGTTTGTACCACTTTTACTATCATATATTTATTTGTAATTTCGATTGTTGAACGTACATCGATGACTTTACTACAATATGGTATTGCAAGTAAATATAACACAAATTACATCCTGCTTGGTGTCATTTTCATCAAAGATACGAGGCAAATACGATAGTAAAAGTTCCATTGACGGAAAACCAAAAATAAAGAATTTTGAGTTTTGAATTTAATTGTCAGAACACGCGTGTCTTTTAATTTTTGCCGGACGCTTCAACCGTCTGCCTCTCTTTCTTTTCCATTCGCTTTCCGTTTTTATGTTAAAAACTTTATTCACTCGTTACACATACAATTGTTAACGTAATTATATCATGTTTGGTGTCATGTTAATCAGGAAAGCTAGATAAATACGACAGTAAAAATTTTATGAAAAATTAGTAAGAAATAAGAAAATTGCGATCATTTCCTTTTCTTGCATTAGTATGTGTCACCGATATTTGATTCTCGTTGTTTCGGCGACTGAATGTGATTTATTCTTGACTGATTCCGAGGAGGATTCCACCAGTAGTGGGGATAAAATTTTTACTCTTACGTTAGAGATCTTTTTCACATTTACGGAGAGAATAGTGTATAGTATTAATTCGTAATAAGCAATTCGCTCGGGTCTGGCGAGTTGCTTGTTACGAATCACGTATACTATTCGGCTTGCCTTTGTTCCCAAGCGCGACGACGCACAGTGGCGAAAAACGGCGAAAACGTGGACAAAACTAATATCTTCGATTCTGAGATAAATTATTTAAATGTTTTTAGATACAATGATTATATTAGTGTTACAAATTAATTTTTTGTGTTAAAAATCGAATTTTGATTTGTTAGTTAACTAATACGGTTAGTTAACTAGTACGTATGAATTTTTATCTCGAAAACTATTTATCGAAATTAATTAAATGTTTTTGCATTTTAAACTTGAATGTTTGAGCTATCATAATAATATTTTTTTCATTAGCAAATTCATTTTTTATTATCAGAAATTGCAAATAAATTTTTAGTTTTTAAATTTTTTAATAATGTTTAAATATCTAATATGTAATATATATATATATGGATGTGGATATTGAAATTTCACCTACAAAACAAGACTTTTTGCAACGGTCAGCGACGACATATTTGAAAAACGTTCGAAACCGCTGTTGTCACGTATGGTAATAGGGCGCGTGCGTGAACATAAATGTGAATAACTCAGAACACCGCAAATTACCGCAAGATATCGTTACAGATTTTTGTTCGGGAAGCTTTCAGCTTTCATTTAAGACTATTTGGTAGGTGCACCAAGGTGGAATTCACAACTTTTCCCTTACATAAACATTAAGTACGTTTATGGTTTATATCTCCTTTTTCAGTTTGTATCAGTGTTAAAGATAAACCTTTTAATGTGCAACCTACATAATTATTATACTAAAGTACCATAAAAAATACCAATAAAAGTGGATGAATATAATAGTTAAATAACAATTAAGTAGTATTATGTTAAACTTTGTTAACTGTGAAACGTCCGGAACTGCTGTTGTCGCGCGCGTTAATGGGGTGCGCATATGGACAAAAATGGGAATAACTCATAAAACCGCAAATTACCGCAAGATATTGTTATAGATCCTTATTCGGGAAGCTTCCAGCTTTCATTTAAGCCTATTTGGTAGGTGAACCGAGGTGAAGATCACAACTTTTACCTTACACAAACATTAAATATGACTATGGTTTATATGTTTTTCCATATCAGTGTTAATAATAAACATTTTGTTGTGCAACTTACATAATCATAATGTTAAAGTACCATATAAACAGCCGATAATAGTGGATGAACATAATATTTAAAAAATAATGAACAGCATTATGTTAAACTTTACCCGGAAAAATTGACTTTAAAAAATGTTCAACTTTGGAGGCTCATATCTTCAAAATGGTAGTAATAAATTCATTAAAACTGTGAAAACAGTATGCACAGATTCCTTATAAACTAATTCCATTAAACGGATTTCAAGAATTGCGATTTTCATTTTTTGACTTTTGTCCACGTTTTCGCCGTTTTTCGCCACTGTGCGACGCGACGGTAGCGGTAAACTATAAAGTAATCGGTCGAGCAGAGATGTTATTCTTTAGACAAGGACAGAATATAACATTCTTTCCCTTTTTAATACAAGTAAGATTTTTTGAATGGAACATGTCTATGTATAATATACCGGATTCGTAACAAACAAATGGTCAGACCCGAGCAAGTGGCTTATTACGAATCAATGTAGAATTAGTTGAATGGACGACAGAATCGCTATGCATCAGAGTGAGAAAACAATATATATATTCTGTCCTCTTTCCACTAAACTGTTCGGTTGACCGTGAAAATTTATGACTTCTTCGGTTTCGCGGACCTCTCACTCTTTCTCGGATCTCTCACTCAGCAGCCGACTTTAAACAAACAAGAGGGGATAGAAATTTGCTTGTTACGAATCACAAAACTGTTGCTTGTTACGAATCAATACTGTATAATGATTAGAGGTCGATGCACTTTTTTTGAAAATCGTCAAAGTGCAGATCCATAAGATAATTATTGTAAAGTTAAGAAGGTTTGAAATATTGAACATTTTTTAAATAGTTTTTACTCGGGTGGTTTGCACGTTGAGCCCAAGGTTAACGTAGTTGTTATTTTCTGATTCCGAATGTAATTTAAAAAAGCCGAGGCGATTCTCAGATTTATTACTGCTACGGTAATTTATAGAAGGCCGAGTGCCGAACGGTCAACCCTGTAACGGTTTGGGCCTGATGACCGTTGGCGGAGATATTGAGGACTTCCCAGTTTCAGAAAGTCACCCCCTTTTCCATTCTTCGTTTTCTTCCCACTTTTTCGTTGTACCGAGAGAATATATATTTTGCATTCTATTCAATGACATTTGTTTTGCAACACTTCGCTTGTGAATAAAATATTGAACTTTATTATTTATTATTAAAAATTAGACACTGCCTCGCTCTCCACTTCACTACCTCCTATAGTTTTGAATGATTTAGTTTACAGAAAGTATTGTGCTTCGTAATCAATGACTTGTCATGGTGCTGCGTAGCGCGTGAAAAGCGGTTAGGATATTCTAGAAGGATCTGGTCACAGAGTGGGGAGAATAAAGAGACCGCATGGCACTTAACCCAGAACCTTCACCGAATACCCATCGCTGATAATTAAAAAAATAGTATATCTAACATGCATACGTCCCGCTTTGGTCGTTGCATTTATACAAATTTTAAATTTTCTAACAGTATAGCAGATTGAAAAAACAGCCATATAAAATTGAATTAGACGAACAATAACAGGAATATTCTATACAGAAGATAAGTTATAAATTTTGTCCGCAATGCCCACATATGTAAAGTACTGTGCAGCGCGTTGATGCGTCATAAACAAAAGGTACCACTCATCGCAATAAAGATGTTATTTCATTTTTTAATCGACTTCGAAAAAGGGGGAGGTTACTCAATTCGATCAGTATATTTTTTTTTTTGTTTAAGTTAATGTACTCAATGAAGAAGTATACAAAATATAAACGAAACGTGATGTGATTTGTGACGGATCGGTGGGGGGAAAGCCCGAAGGGGGTTCCCTGGAGTGGGGGCAGTTAGGGAAAACGGCCCTCCACGCACCGATGCTCACACCCACGGACGATTTCTTTAATGGGGCGCCAGTGCTAATGCACTCGTCCGGAGTAATCGCCCTTCCGGCTGCTCTGTCGGGAGCGGGAATCAGAGGGGGTCAGAAAAAAAAATTAGTAAAGGACCCGCGAGTTCGTATCCAATAGAAAATGCTTTTATTCGGGCCTCCAAGTAGGCCACTCAAGCAAAACAGAAAAAATGAATTCGCGTGGGCCCCACGCGTTACAAGCAACGGTCGAGGAAAAGGGGTCGACTCGCCAGTTGCGAGGGAGGCTTTCGCGGCGCGGGGGCTCACGGTACGCGCGAGTACAAAGATCGGAAATACAAAAAGAACGCTGTGGTATTCGCCCGCGAAGGAACACGCCCTCTTAGGGGTCGTGGACAATAAGGGGACGTTGGTCCTAAATACCAAAATACAGCGAAACGAAGAAGAACTAAATTAGAGGGGACAGTGTCGTGTAGACTATCCGCGGCCTCTAGGGTCCTCGTCACTGGGGCCAGGGGTCCTATCGCCCTCGCCCACGCGCAAATGAATAACAATAAACAGGGTACGGAGATGACTCCTACCTTTTTGCGCTGGTGTACTCCCAAAAATTCCACACAGGGGCGGCGGCGACACACACTCCACGCAGGCACACACGAAAAGAGAGAAGAACAGCACAAAAAACGGAACGCACCACTCAGATTCGGAAAACAACGGAGACGTACAACACACGAAATAGGGAAGAAAAAAAAGAGAAACGGCTTTCGCGAAAGGATCCGGCTATCTCTCGCGGCGGCTCGCTGGCTTCTCTTCTCCATCCTCTTCTTCCCCGGTTCGCGGTATCCCCCCACCCCGGGGATTTCGGCGTCGAGGATGGGCCATTCCACTGCGACGTCTGGTGGCCAGGTCCTGGGGCCCTCTCGAGGTGGCAGTCGGGGGTGGCTCGTCCCCAGGCCTGGCGTTTCCCGGTGGTGGGCTGCCGGTCGCCCCCGCGGAGGGTGACGGGGTGGCACCGCGACCGGACAGCCGGGGTCTTCTTTGGTGGGCCCATCCCGCGCCTCCGTCACTCAGGGAGAGGTTCCTCCGCGACCAGGGACAACGGTGGCTCCGGTGGTGGTTGGAGGCAGCAAAGGGGGGGAAAGAAAAGCGTGGCTTCCGAAATAAATAGAAAATAAAAAAAACACACGAAAAAGAAAAGAAAAACACACACACACGCTCACTCATACTTGCCCCAGCGGCGAGGTGGTCCGCTTGGGCGGAGGAGTGGGGCTGGCAATTCGGGAGGATCATCGTAACGAGGCATAACCCAAAAAAAAAACGAGGCAATCAACCCAATGAAAATATGCCTCGTTACACACCCCCCCCCAAAAATTGTCCTACCCCCCTCCTCGCTTTCGCGCCCGCTCCTAGAGGCCGCACAACGAGGCGAGCGAGCGGCCGGCTTGAAAAAAAAACTGCGGTCCTGAAACAGACTTTCATGCCATTAGGAAGGGGAATCAAAAGTAATTTTCCCCTATCACAGACAAGGAGGCAGAAAAAAAAACAAAGAAGATGGAAAGATAAACTGGAGGACCACAAACAACAAAACAAAAAAAAAACGCGAAGGGACAAAACGATGGGTCCCATCCAGGAAGGGGGACCCTTGCTTCCTCAGACCCAGCGCGCCTGACTCCGTTGTCGGCCGCGGGGAGGAAGCAGAACAAAAACCTCGCATACCGACGAGCGACGGGCCACGGAATAAGAACTGGCGCAAGAAATCGTCGCGCCGTCTTAATCCGGGCGCGATGAGCCTTGCTCAATCAAAATAATTGGCTTAGCCAAATTAAATGAGAGGTCGGGCTTTTTCATCGTCGTCGGCCTATATTCAGTATTCTCCAGACAATATTTACTCACACTCGCTGATCAGCTGTTTCGGAATGCGAGTCAATCAACGCTCAGGAAATCGGCGGAGACTCAGCATTAAAATCCGAAACCCCATCTTTCGCTCGACATCAGGGGTGGCGATGTCACGCGATAGGGCGATCCGCGTAGCTGCCTTCTATCTCTACCGTTCTCTGAACAGAAAAAAAAATCTGTCCCCCACAACGAAACGGAGAGAGAGGCGGTGAGTCGAACAAAACAAAACCAAAAAAAAACTTCAATGGAAGTAAAGAATCAGAAGGTGAGAATACTGTTGCGAGGTAACACACTCAACACAACACACCCCAAAAAGAAACATATATACGAAAATAAAAATCAAATAAAATATAAGAAATTAAATTGCCTTCTAAGTGGCTGGCACACAAACAAAACAAAAGAATAAGTGAAAAGAAAAAGAAACAAAATTTTGGGGGGATAACGAAAACAAAAAAGAAACTCAAAAATATAATTATCAAATAAAGGGGGGGGAAGAACTGAAAATAAAAATAGGGAGAAAAAGAAAAATAATAAAAGACGGCACAACCCCTGAAATTCCACCACCACACATAGAAACATATATTTTTTTTTCATTTTTTTAATTTTATAATTTTTTTTTTCTTTTTTTTTTTTTAAATTTTTTTTTTCCTACGTACTAAACTAAATTACCCACCACCAAGACAAAGGACAAACAAACAAAAGCGGTCACCCGCAGGCTTCCTACCGCCTTCGGTGTGGGGCCGCCCCTCTCTTTGCGGGACCTGCCCGCGCACAATGCGGGCAGGACCGCAGGGTCACCCCTGGCCGCCCACACCTAAAGCAGTAGGGGCCGGCGGGGGAATATGGGCACTGTAGCTGCTCGTGCCCCCTCCGCCGGCACCGAAAACATACTCCTGCGGGTGCCGGGCCCGCCACCGCCGGCAGTGCCGGTCCATGCGACGGCGCATTTCCCATTATTCCTGTCATCAGAGACAGGAACTGCGCCGTCGCGTCCAAAATTCGGCCCTCGGGGCCACTAGGCCCGGGGCCGACGACCGCGAGGCCGGCCGCGCTTGGCGCCTCCACCGCGAGGCGGGGGCGCTTCACCGGCCGGCGGACCGTTGCCCGATGGGCCGGGGGTCGCGGTCGAGGAGTGGGGGGGAGTGCCGCTCCCTTTTCGGGGGCGCTCACCCCCCGGGACCTTTTCCGCCTCCTTGGCGTGGAGGCGGGCGCTGCGGCGGGTTGCGGGGCCTTGCGTGAGCGGCGCCTCCTCTTCCGCCCCTTTCGTCCCTCGCTGGCCCCGGGGGTGTCGACGACGGACCGGACAGCTGCTGTCCGGGTGTCCTCCGCGGTCCGCCGTGGCTCCAAACACGCCCCCGGAGGCAGGGGGTCGAACTCCTCCTCGGGACGGTGGGGCGCCGCTGCCATGCGGGATGTCGCCCGCCCTCCCCTCCTTCCCTGACGCAGCATCCTTAAACAAAACTTCGTTAGGAGGGGTCAGTGGTGGGCCGTCGTCGGGGTCATCACCGACAAACGGCTTCAAGTCGGAGACGTGAACCTTCGGAACCATACGGGTTCCGGTCGTCTCCAACTCGTACACGACGGGCGATAGGACCTTTTTGATCTTGAAGGGACCAATATAAGCGGCCGCCAGCTTCGCGGCCACATTTTCTGCGGCGGACGAGAGGACCCTATTCCGACGCCAAACTAAATCGCCTACCCGGTATTTAATGTCTCGATGACGCGCATTATAATACTTCGCTTGTCGCTTGTGAGCGCGTTCCAATTGTTGTCGCACTAAGTCGTGCAATAACAACAAGCGACGCGATCGCTGTGCCCAGGCTTGCGGGTCTCTGCGGGAGAGCAGGGGTTCTCCTTCCACGGCGCGTCGAATACTGCCGACGGATCGTGGGGCTCTTCCAAAGTTGAGCACCGCTGGAGACTCGCCAGCTGAGGAATGCACAGCAGTATTAACAGCGAATCGGAATTCGTGCAAGTGCACGTTCCATTCACGGTGGTCCTTTTCAATAAACGATGAAATCATCGTTTTTAGGACACGATTAACTCGTTCCACCGGATTCGCTTGCGCGTGATACGGGGGAATCGTGTAATGCGTGATTCCCCATTCTTCTAAAGCCGAATCAATCTCCTTATTGCAAAACTCGGTACCGTTGTCAGTGAGGAGTATTTCGGGGGCTCCCCAACGAAATAGCACGAGGTCTTCAAAAGCGGTTAAAATAGCCGACCCCGTAGCTTTTCGGAGCGCCTTACACTCCACCCACTTTGTAAAATTGTCCAAGAAGACTACAACGTACCGAGCTTGACCACGCCCGAGCGGAAAAGGGCCCATTACGTCGGCGGATACCACGGCCCATGGCCGTTCGGGGATTCGCCGGCCCATGTGTCCAGCGGGAGCGCGCTGCTCGACCTTGTGCTGTTGACACACGGGACATCGCTGCACAAAACGGCGGATGTCTCGGAACATCCCCGGCCAATAAAATTCTTGGCTCACCCTTTGGTATGTTTTATCAATACCGGGGTGACCAGCGGCCGGGGGATCATGGGCATTTCGAATGGCCTTTTCCCGAAGATCCTCGGGGAGAACCAACTTCCACGCATCGTCATCCTCTCCGATGATTTCTTGCGTAGGAGACGGACGGTGATAATACAGACGTCCGTCTTCAACTCGCCAATCGGGGTACGACGCGGGGTGCGATTCTACTTTTTTCAAGCGGTCAGCGTACCAATGACTCTCAATGTCCTTGAGAGCCGCTAAAAAGTCGTGAACAGGTGGTTCTTCAGTGACGACGTCGTTCGGGGGTACTATCGCACGTGAAAGTGCATCCGGGACGTGGTGGAGGGCTCCTTTACGATGCTCAATAGAAAAAGAGTATTGTTGCATATCAAGGGCCCATCTCGCCAATCGTCCCGTG
This sequence comes from Megachile rotundata, assembly GCF_050947335.1. Taxonomy (NCBI): domain Eukaryota; kingdom Metazoa; phylum Arthropoda; class Insecta; order Hymenoptera; family Megachilidae; genus Megachile; species Megachile rotundata. The sequence continues at coordinate 2,550,971 of NC_134987.1, read as the reverse complement.
GGATCTTTTAAATTATGCAGCCATTTGAGGCTGCTGTGATCCGTAATAACGGTAAAAGAGTACCCCTCGAGATACGGACGGAGTTTTTTAATGGCCCATAAAACTGCCAAACACTCTTTTTCGGTCACTGTATATTTTTGCTCGGCAGCGGTCAAGACTCTATTCACGTACACAATGGGGTGTTCCTCCCCATTTTGTTTTTGTGTGAGGACCGCGCCGATTGCATAGTGACTCGCGTCAGTCTGAAGAACGAACGGCAACGAAAAATCAGGACGTGCTAAAACGGGGGTGGTGCTCAGGGCTTTTTTCAAATTTTGAAAAGCCGTTTCTTGAGCTTTACCCCAATGCCAGGGCTCGTTTTTCTTAAGCAACTGCACCAAGGGGACTTTGTCACGCGCATGGTTCGGCAAAAATCGTGCGTACCAACCAACCATGCCGAGGAAACTCCGCAGTTGCTTGACCGTCGTGGGCGCCGGATACGACAAAACCGGCGCAACCTTTTCGGGATCGGGTTCGAGGCCCTTTTGGCTTATTAAATATCCCAAATACCGGACCTCTTGGCGACAAAATTCGCTCTTTTCCCGATTGATTTCGAGCCCTGCTTCGTTTAATATTCCAATGACCTTTTCGATCCATTCAAGATGGTCATCGAAGGTCTCATTGACGATAACAATATCGTCAAGATACGCGAAGGCGTGAGGTTCAAGCTCAGGACCAATCAAGCGATCCATCAGCCTTTGAAAAGTGGCCGGGGCGTTGGTCAGCCCGTACGGCATACGCGTAAATTGGAATAACCCTTTCCCTGGGACTACGAACGCCGTAATTTCTCGACTGGACTCTTCCAGAGGAATTTGGAAGTACGCCTGACTCAAATCGATGGTCGAAATGTATAGTGCAGTGCGTAATTTGTCCAGGATCGCGTCCATATGCGGAAGAGGGTATGCGTCCTTCTTAGTGACATTGTTTACATCGCGATAGTCAATACAAAAGCGATATTTCCCGTTCGCTTTTGCGACTATCACGGGACAACTCGCCCAAGCGCTTGACGAGCGCTCAATAATTCCATCCGCGAGCATCTTGTCAACCTCCGCGTGCGCGACTTCGTAAATTTTCGGAGATACGCGTCGCGCGCGGTGTTTAATCGGTTCGTGTCCTTGCACGTCGATTTTATGCTGAACAAGAGTAGTCGCGGGAGGTTTTTCCGCAGGAGGGGGAATTATTCGATCCAACAGCTGATTTAAGCGCTCGCTTTGTTTCGGAGTAATCTCAACGATAGCGGCGCAATCGGCGTGGATAATTTCCCTCGAATCCTGCAAACCTGGAACAACAAAGGAATGAACGGGACCATTCCGAATTTTCCAAGTCGCGTTCGATGTGTCTAGGGAGATTTCAAAAGCCTCCAGAAAATCTATCCCCAGCACGCAATCGTAATCTAAATTGTTCGCGACTCGGATTGGCAATGCAATCTTTCGCCCGTCGATTTCGATCTCTATCACCGCTTCGCCTAAGATATGGTCCTGCACGCCATTGGCCATCCGCATTTCCCCTGAAAAAGTGGGATCTATACGCGACCCTAACCATGCAATCGCGTCTGGTCCCAAGTAGGAACGCGCGGCCCCGCTATCAATTAAAGCCCAGAGCGGATGTCCAGCGACCAGTAGGCGGACATAATAGCGGCGGTCAACATATCCCGGCGGAAAATCGCGGCGAAATTTAATCGATTCGCGAGCCATTCCGACCACCTGACTGTCCCCTGGTCCAACCGGCAAATTGGCCGTCCCATGGACAAAGTAGGGATCAGTGGAGGTGATTACGGCCCTGTTCTCCAAAAGTGGAGGCGCGGGTAATGTACTCGCGGAATCGGGACCTTCACCTCGCTTTCCCCTGGTCCAACCAGCCTTTTGGCCGTCACATAGACAAATTAGGGATCGAGAGGTGACCCCCTCCTCGGTCTCCCTAAGTGGAGGCGCGGGAGGAAGTTCCGTGGGATGAAGGCCCTCTTTTCCCGGTCCCCTGGTCCAACCGGCCCTCGGGCCGTCACATGTACAAAGTAGGGATCGGGGATTGGCCTCCTCCCTCTCCTCCTCCAGTGGAGGAACGGAAAAAGGTCTCTTGAGGTCGAAATCGTCACCTCTTTGCCCCCTGGTACAACCGAGTAAGCGTCCGTCACATGTACAAAGTAGGGGCTCGGAGGTGACCTCCTCCTTTGTCTCCTGGGGTGGAGGCGACGGAAGAGGTACCGCAGGATAAAAGTTATCCCCTCTCGGTCCCCTGGTCCAACCAGCCCTCGGGCCGTCACATAGACAAATTAGGGATCGAGAGGCGATCTCCTCCTTGGCCTCTTTAAGAGGAGGCGCCGGAAGAGGTTCCGCGTGATGGAGGCTATCCCCTCCTTGTCCCCTGGTCCAACCAGCCCTCGAGCCGTCACATAGACAAATTAGGGACATGGAGGTACCCTCCTCCTTAGTCTCTGTAAGTGGAGGTGCCGGAAGAGGTTCCGCGGAACAACAATTATCACCTCCCTTTCCCCTGGTCCAACCAGCCCTCAGGCCGTCACATAGACAAATTAGGGATCGGGAGGTGGCCTCCTCCTTCCTTTTCAAAAGTGGAGTGGAGGGTGGCCCCACGGTTTTTGGCGAAAGAGACGGGAGGGTCAATTCAGGGAGAATTTTGAGGGTTTCCGGAAATTCCGCACAAATGTTCGGATCCGTTGGCCCTTCCTCCACCTGAATCGTGCCTATCTGTGAGGCCTCCACGTCTTCACGCGGGTGGTCGCAGGCCTCTAGCGACTTCCCCGCGGTGCATTTCCCGACCGCCTAGCGAGGCAATCGGGGCAGGTGAGTATAGTCACCCCCTCTCGGTTACACCCGTAGCACACCCGGATCCTCCGGGGGAGGGGGCAGTCGGCAGCCCAATGTCCAGGCTGTCCGCAATTATAGCACTCCCCCCCCTTAGAGGCCAACGGGGTGGACGTTGCGAGCGGGGGTGCTGTAGCAGCCGGCATCGCGGGGCTCCTCCGCTCTACCTGCGACCTTGAAGGTCGCGGCGGGGTGCGCGTCCGCGGTGGCTGGCGCGTAACACTCGCCTTCGGTGCCGCCGCCGGAGTTCTCGCGGTCGCGGGGGTCGAGGCGTGCGGTCTTTCCGCTTCGACCTCGACCGCGGGCCTTGAAGAGCCCGTTTTCTTGTCCCGCGATCTCGCGGATTCTCCTTGTTTCCAAGCATCGGCAGGCGGCTCGTAGTCGTACGGCGAGTCCGTCGCGGCTAAACTACTAAAAGCACCTCGCGGAGGCGGCCTATACGCGGTTTCCGCCAACGCGAGATCCGCTGCGCTAGGGGGTGGGCGATGCCCGGCTCTTTCTCTAGCCGCACCTTCCTCCACCTCCCTACCCAATTCGCGCAGCTCCTTAAACGTATTGAATTCCGAACGTCGGAATCTTCGGCGGTAATATGGCAATAAGTTGTCATATGCCGTATTTAACCGCTCTACTTGCAAAGGAGGGGGATTCATGTGCGAGAAGATCAGCTCTAAACTATCTAGAAACATGCTGATCGTTTCTCGCTCTCCCTGCGTGCGATTCTTGGCATCATTCTTGAGCTGTTGTTGGAAGTCGCGCGCGCCGAAGCGTTCCCGGAAAGCTCGGGCAAATTCGCTCCAGCTCCGACACGACACTCCACAGATACGATGCCAGTTCGCAGCCGCTCCTCGCAAAACAGCAGGCAGCGCGGCCAGCATGTCCGGTACAGGCATCTTCGAGCTGTCCAGACATCGTTCGAGGCGGTCCAGAAAAGTTTCGGCCCCCTCCTCGAACTCGCTGGAGTACGAGATGCGCCATTTCGTCAGCACATCGATCGCCTGATCTCCCCGGAAATGACCGACAGGAGATTGTCGTCGATGCACCGTGGCGTCTCTCTCGTATTCCGTGTCCACTTCCCGGTGTCGCAGCACACGGCGGGAGCGGGGGGAGCCTGGCTCGCCCGAAAATGGACGAGCTTCTTCCTCTCCCCTCCTTGTCGCCAGTGTGCGGTCACGGGGCGCCTCCACCGACGCCCTCGGGGCAAGGTCACGGTCCTCCGCGCGGCGATACGTGTCCGAACGGTAGTCCACGCGCTCTAAGTAACCATCCCCGGATGGGGAGGGAGCACGGGGATAACTCCGGGACGCCAGGTTGTCCACGGGGTCGCGAGTCTCTCTTCTCCTCTCGCGCCGTTCGTCACGCTGCAAAACAGTGTCGTAATCGCGCTCGACACCTCCGCGCTCTAAGTAACCAGCCCCGGATGGGGAGGGAACGCGGGGGTGGCCCCGGGACGCCAGGTTGTCCACGGGGTCGCGAAAACGTAAACGATCACGAGGAGAAAGGTCACGAGTTCGTTCCCTTCTGTCGCGTCGTTCTTCTCTGGGCAAAACAGAAACGTACTCGCGTTCTACACCTCCGCGCTCTGAAGGACCAACCCCGGATGGGGAGGGAACGCGGGGGTGGCCCCGGGACGCCAGGTTGTCCACGGGGTCGCGAGAACGGGGGCGATCACGAGGGGAGAGATCACGAGTTCGTTCCCTCCACTCGTGACGCTCCTTACTGGTCATGACTGAAACGCGTTCGCGCTCGACACCTTCGCGTTCTGTGTAACCTACCCCGGGTGGGGAGGGAACGCGAGGGTGGCTCCGGGACGCCAGGTTGTCCACGGAGTCGCGAACACGTAGACGATCGCGTTCTTCCTCTATTCTTTCGCGTCGTCCTTCGCGTCGTTCTTCGCGTTGCGGTTCAAGACGGCTAACGCGAGATTCGGTGACAGCTGGTAGGGGAACTTCTCCGTCGCTCCCGCTGCTGTCGTACCGAATCTGTTGGCGGGAGAGTGGGGGGTCTGGTTGACGGTGCCCGTACCGACCCGTCGCTCGCTCTCTTACCGGCCGCGACGCGGCAGAAATCCCCTCCCTTTCGGAACGCGTAGCTCGGCGATCGCTACCGATCGGTTCGAATTGGGGAAGGGGAGCCGAAGAACCTCGCGTCTCCAGCGGTGGGGAAGCGTGACGCGCTTCGCGATCACCCCTTGGTCCGGTAAATCCGGACTCCGCGAGACGCGACTCCCTAACTCGCGGCGTGCTCGCGGTTGCTAGGGAGCGGTGGGGAGTAGTATCCGCCGGCTGGGACGTTTCCACCCCTTCAGAGTGAAGACTAAGGGGGTCCCGATAACGTCCGACGGACTGACCAGTGGGCAGCCACTGGCGGTCCTCCACCCATCCGCGCGGTAATTCGGGGGTGTTGGGATCTTCCGGGTGATCCAGCGCGGACGCGTCTTCTTCCGCTGGCCGCTCCGTAACCGGACGCGAAGGTTCGGTCACGGTCAAGGTCGGGGCGGCGGCGGGAATCAAATCAAAACTGGCGCGCGCTCCGAGTGGGTACCCGGACCCGCGAAGGGGGGAGAGACGGAGGATGGACTCGTATCGGGCGAACAAGTCCCTTCCTCGGCTGCCGGCCACCAGGGTCTCAAGTGAGGCGTTGGTCTGCGCGCCGGCCACCTCGTCTACTGCAGGGTCCCACCCGGCCGCGTTGGGTCCGAATTCGAGGCGGAAATGGTAACGCCTGAATCGGTCAGCCAACGCGGTCCACGTACCGACGGTACTGAATCCCAACATCTCCATCAGCATAATTACATCTACGGCATTGTGTCGGTCCACTAATGAGGAGCACATCTCCCGCAGCTCAGCTCTCTGTTCGCGAAGGGCGAAACGGCGAGCGCGGTCAGTCTCAGTGGTCTCGGAGCCGGACATAATAAAGAATTTTTTCTAACTTTAACCCGGAGTTAAGCTGACGATGAAGAAGCGATAATATACGCTCAAGAAAAAAAAGAACAACAACCGACAGCTCAAACCGTCACGGGTGCCGACTCTTAACACAAACAAAGGCTCGGTATAATCGGCCTTGTATGCCGTTAGAAATCAAGGAAAGTAACAAACAATAAGAATCCGTTACAGAGTTTCGCTCTAGAGACAATCGCGGCAATAATATCGGATACCCACCTGTACACACGGGGTACAGGTAGATGTCAACGAAGCAAAAACGATCGCCTATTGCTAGATACGAAAACAAAGACTCGTCGTTGAAATCAACGGTACGAGTAACGGAAATTTCAAACCAACTCGAACAAAGAAAATCTTTAAGGGTGGATACTCGCGTCCCTGTGGTCAACTTTACTCTGGCCCCACGTTGGGCGCCAAATTTGTGACGGATCGGTGGGGGGGAAAGCCCGAAGGGGGTTCCCTGGAGTGGGGGCAGTTAGGGAAAACGGCCCTCCACGCACCGATGCTCACACCCACGGACGATTTCTTTAATGGGGCGCCAGTGCTAATGCACTCGTCCGGAGTAATCGCCCTTCCGGCTGCTCTGTCGGGAGCGGGAATCAGAGGGGGTCAGAAAAAAAAATTAGTAAAGGACCCGCGAGTTCGTATCCAATAGAAAATGCTTTTATTCGGGCCTCCAAGTAGGCCACTCAAGCAAAACAGAAAAAATGAATTCGCGTGGGCCCCACGCGTTACAAGCAACGGTCGAGGAAAAGGGGTCGACTCGCCAGTTGCGAGGGAGGCTTTCGCGGCGCGGGGGCTCACGGTACGCGCGAGTACAAAGATCGGAAATACAAAAAGAACGCTGTGGTATTCGCCCGCGAAGGAACACGCCCTCTTAGGGGTCGTGGACAATAAGGGGACGTTGGTCCTAAATACCAAAATACAGCGAAACGAAGAAGAACTAAATTAGAGGGGACAGTGTCGTGTAGACTGTCCGCGGCCTCTAGGGTCCTCGTCACTGGGGCCAGGGGTCCTATCGCCCTCGCCCACGCGCAAATGAATAACAATAAACAGGGTACGGAGATGACTCCTACCTTTTTGCGCTGGTGTACTCCCAAAAATTCCACACAGGGGCGGCGGCGACACACACTCCACGCAGGCACACACGAAAAGAGAGAAGAACAGCACAAAAAACGGAACGCACCACTCAGATTCGGAAAACAACGGAGACGTACAACACACGAAATAGGGAAGAAAAAAAAGAGAAACGGCTTTCGCGAAAGGATCCGGCTATCTCTCGCGGCGGCTCGCTGGCTTCTCTTCTCCATCCTCTTCTTCCCCGGTTCGCGGTATCCCCCCACCCCGGGGATTTCGGCGTCGAGGATGGGCCATTCCACTGCGACGTCTGGTGGCCAGGTCCTGGGGCCCTCTCGAGGTGGCAGTCGGGGGTGGCTCGTCCCCAGGCCTGGCGTTTCCCGGTGGTGGGCTGCCGGTCGCCCCCGCGGAGGGTGACGGGGTGGCACCGCGACCGGACAGCCGGGGTCTTCTTTGGTGGGCCCATCCCGCGCCTCCGTCACTCAGGGAGAGGTTCCTCCGCGACCAGGGACAACGGTGGCTCCGGTGGTGGTTGGAGGCAGCAAAGGGGGGGAAAGAAAAGCGTGGCTTCCGAAATAAATAGAAAATAAAAAAAACACACGAAAAAGAAAAGAAAAACACACACACACGCTCACTCATACTTGCCCCAGCGGCGAGGTGGTCCGCTTGGGCGGGGGAGTGGGGCTGGCAATTCGGGAGGATCATCGTAACGAGGCATAACCCAAAAAAAAAACGAGGCAATCAACCCAATGAAAATATGCCTCGTTACAGATTAGAAACGTTTTAATATTTTTAATTCGTTGTTAAATTAATAATATAATTTACGCGTTAATTTAATTGCTATATTTTATTGATTTATATGAACGGAGCGATCATGACCATCGCGCTAGCCACCTCTTTAATCTTCTTTATACAGTAATTTAATTCTCAGTGTAATGTAGGTCGGAACCTAAACCTTACACTGTGTAAACAGCAGACATGAAAATCGAAATTCGACAGCTCTTTATTACCCGCCGCGGCTTGTCTTTGCCGGCGTTAACAAAAGCGAGCCGCCGCGCCACCGACTCGCCAAACTAACAGAAAAAGCCGGCGAGACATTTAAATGCTTGTCGATGTTTTAACAGACCTTCCAGAAGCAATACAGGAATTAATTCGGAAAGACGTCGGGGGGAAAGGGACACATTGCGAAGTGAAAATTCATTCGCTGTTTTCAAGCCGGTCTGTGGGGAATTTGTATTCTTCGTTGCAAAGTCAAAAATCACTTACGGATCCTGAATCGACATGTTAGAGTAATCCGTTCTTTAATGAATGATAAATATTATCCAAATTATGCCATGTTTGGTCTCAATTTAATTGAAAAACCCTCACAAAAATGTTACACAAGTTAGCAGTCAAAAAATGTAAAAATTAAAAAATTCTATTTCTATATTACGAACATTTATTTATATCAGAAACATTTATAATTTTTCTATACATTAGAAAAAATTATATTGCTATATCAGATTGCGTCAAAGGCAAAGCGGTGAATACAGTGTTGCATTTGATTGACTCGAGCGAGACTAACATAGGCGCAGCAATAACGCAAGGCATAGGCGCAGAAAGAGATGTTTTGCGTACTGTGAGAGGGAAACAAGAGCAGCACTCTGAGACGAATTACTGTATGTAGTACACTATTTTCTCCATAGGTATGAAAATTTCGAGTCTGAAATTTCACAATTATAGAATAGGTATTGCATTTTTTATAGTGTACTGAACGTAGAAAAGATTAGCGATACAAAAAAAGTGTGCAGCCTTCTAAATTAAAAAGTTATAATTCTATGTCTTCGGTTTTTCGTAAATGACACTTTTACTATCGCATTTGTTTCGTTTCTCTCATGAAATAATACCACACACGATATAATTACAATCATAATTACTTGAGTAGCGAGTCGTTAGGAGCAATTCATAACTCTGTCGTATACGCGAATTTAGTCTTAAGTATAAAAGTTCGATTCACAGTTTACTAGAGAAGTAATTATGATTAGAATTTATTGTATTTGGTGCCATTTCAAACAAGAAAGTTCCATAAAATTCCCATAAAATTTATAAAAATAAAAGTTCTATAATAAAATAATAAGAAATAAAATTGCGATATTTTCCCTTGCTTGCATTACTATGTGTCTCACCGATACTCGATGTTCGTCAGCTTTGTAAACGATCGGATATAGCCTTTGACTGTTTATTAACTTTTACTCTTACGACAAAGATGTTTTTCACATTTACGAACACCATACTGTATATCTACAATGTCGCAGTTAACACTATGGTATTTTTTGAACAGTGGATATAGACGAACCCTTTGAGGTACAAACGAAAGTAAAGGTGGTACAAACCTCTAGAGACGAATAGGAAACAGCACCCCCAAGAAGATTTAAAAAATTCCCAAAATTGACGAAGTTACCTCTAGGGGAATTTTTTTCAAAACGCGGTACAAACGAACCCTTTGAGGTACAAACGAAAGTAAAGGTGGTACAAACCTCTAGAGACGAATAGGAAACAGCACCCCCAAGAAGATTTAAAAAATTCCCAAAATTGACGAAGTTACCTCTAGGGGAATTTTTTTCAAAACGCGGTACAAACGAACCCTTTGAGGTACAAACGAAAGTAAAGGTGGTACAAACCTCTAGAGACGAATAGGAAACAGCACCCCCAAGAAGATTTAAAAAATTCCCAAAATTGACGAAGTTACCTCTAGGGGATTTTTTCCAAAACGGGGTACAAACGAACCCTTTGAGGTACAAACGAAAGTAAAGGTGGTACAAACCTCCACAGGCGAAGAGGAAACAGCACCCCCAAGAAGATTTAAAAAATTCCCAAAATTGACGAAGTTACCTCTAGGGAATTTTTTTCAAAAGGCGGTACAAACGAACCCTTTGAGGTACAAACGAAAGTAAAGGTGGTACAAACCTCTAGAGACGAATAGGAAACAGCACCCCCAAGAAGATTTGAAAAATTCCCTAAATTGACGAAGTTACCTCTAGGGGAATTTTTTTCAAAACGCGGTACAAACGAACCCTTTGAGGTACAAACGAATGTGAGGGTGGTACAAACGGGTACAAACGACTAGGAATCAGCACCCGCAAGAAGATTTGGAATATCTCAAGAAATGGCGAAGTTACCCCTTGGGGGTACTTCCGAAAGGCGGTACAAACGCACCCCTTGGGGTACAAACAAATGTGAGGGTGGTACAAACGGGTACAAACGACTAGGAATCAGCACCCGCAAGAAGATTTGGAATATCTCAAAAAATGGCGAAGTTACCCCTTGGACGTACTTTCAAAACGCGGTATAAACGCACCCCTTGGGGTACAAACGAAAGTGAGGGTGGTACAAACCTCTACGGACGTCCCTTTTTATGATGGCTTTGAAAGAATTAAAAAATGTTAAAGTGGGGTGCTGGGGTATTTTTCACCCCCTAGTAACTTTTCACCCCTTGGGGTACAAACGAAAACAAAGGTGGTACAAACGGGTACAAACGATGCTAAATACGATGCAATTGAAAGAAATAAAATTTTTGAAAGTCGGGTGCCAGGTTCAGGTAGGTAAGGCCAATAAATCTAACAAGGGAGACAAAAATAGAGGATACGTGTTTTTGGAATTTGTTGTTTGTTGCAATGTTTATTAGATATATAATTTAAAATCACCTCCTGTGAAGAGGGGCAATCAGCATTTTTATTAAAAATATCATTATTTTTACAATCTTTTACAATAGTTTAGACATTTGATACCTCTTCATATGCCGTTAATTGATTTCTGAATAATTATTGTAAGCATGTATGAGCGTGACGCGGTTATAATCAGCGTCGCAAGGAACATAGACTTTTATGGCCAATATTGTTTGTTCCGACAAGAGATAGATCCATAGGCCTTCCGAGCCTTGATACAGTCCTGCAAAATGTCACCTGTGTCATACACGCGCAGGATTAGATCTACCGCCATGCCATCGACCGGATCGAAATTACGATCTACTACCGTCTAAACTTTTTATCGAGACGAACCGTTTGAACCGTGTATCGAGACGAACCGTGTTAACCCTGTACCGCGACAAACTGTATGTAGTGTCTGTTTTCCGAGATTTATGCCAGTGTGAACTCAATGGTTAACCACGAAATCTCATTCAGTTAAAGTCGTCTTGTATAGCCGTGTATGTAATTGTTCAACATTTATTAAATCATCTTGTTACAGCTACAGTGGCTAAGTTTCCTTTGTACAAAATTACCGTGACTCTCAACCATCTTGCTCCGTATCCTTGCTAGGATAGTACCAGCGAACAACTCGTGATCGGCTGATTCGAGAAAACTCATTGCGCCAAATGATCACGAAACATTGTTAAAAAATAATTTAATTTATTTTTATTTTCTGAGTTTCTTAAAAAATCCCAATGTTTCCAAACGTTCTAAATATTTTATTTAGAATAAAGTCTTTACGCCTGTAAAAGTATAAAAGCAGTATTAGCCATAAAAGACTATGTTCCTTGCGTCGATGATTATAACCGCGTCACGCTCATACATGCTTACAATAATTATTCAGAAATCAATTAACGGCATATGAAGAGGTATCAAATGTCTAAAATATTGTAAAAGATTGTAAAAATAATGATATTTTTAATAAAAATGCTGATTGTCCCTCTTCACAGGAGGTGATTTTAAATTATATATTGTAGGAGGTCGAGGGATATTTATTAAATAAATATTTTACGAGACAAAGGAAATGATCTTTATTGTTTTACGGTTCTGACGAGACTGTTCGTCGCACGAAAAAATGCCGTGCTCCAAAATAAAACGCATCGCGATGCATCGACGCCTAGGCGTCCCCCTCGCCGCACCCGTACCCGCTACGGTCTATGGCCAACGATACGGAGTAACCGCTTACAATATCTAATAAACATTGCAACAAAGAACAAATTCCAAAAACACGTATCCTCTATTTTTGTCCATAGTTTACGTACACGAAGTTGCAAAAAAATGGATCAACATTTAGTGCAAAAATTTTAACAAAAACTTTTAATTTTCGAAATATTATTTAAACAAATAAAGTTTATTGAAATTTTTTTACGCACAAAAGTTCCCTATTTAAAGACCAACAATTTACAAAAAAAGAATCCAATTATCTTCTTTAATTCCGGAGATATTCCCAAAAATATGATTTCAACCCCCAACTTCGAGGGCTATTTTCACCCCTTCAACATGCACGATTGCCGATAAAAAAAAATATGTGTCAAATATTTTTTTGAGAACTATATCTCACATAAGTTTCATCAAAATCGGCGTGTCTGGGTTGGATATGTTCCCTTGTAAGATTAGTTCTGATAATTTTAATTGTTTTTACAAGTAAACTTTTACTTTCGCTAATTGTATCAGTATTACAATAGACGCCCATGTCAGCAAATTGTGAAATCTGAATATTGTCTGGGACATCCTTGGTAATATCGGCAACATAGAAAACGTATAATAGAGGACTCATTGTCAGTACCCCTCCTTGCGGGAGACCCCGTCCTATCGTTCTTGTAACACAGTCCTCCAATAACCGAGATAATCCTTTCAAATATTAAGTGCTTAATGAATTTAATAATACTGAGAGAACGACCTGCTTTAGCTAGCATTCGAACAAGTAAAGTACAATCAACATTGTCAAAAGCCGATTGCACATCCAAAAATGTTGCTAGAGTGCCCTTACCCTCCTGCATTGCAATTTCTATACTGGTTTGCAAGGTGACTAGATTATCAGAACACGACCTACCTTTCCGAAAACCTGACTGGGACCCAGGTAGCTTGTTCTGACTTTCCAACCACCATTCCAATCTATTTTTTATCAGACTTTCAAACAGTTTGCATACACAGGAAGAAAGAGAAATAGGTCTAACACTAGATTTATTGGGCTTGTCAACGAAGAACATCTGGACTGACCGCCATTCTTGAGGATAACAATTGTCAAACTACATTTCATTGAAGATGTCCAATAGGACAAGCTTAATATTGGTGGGCAGACATTTAAGAGACATGTAATCAATGCTATCGGCTCTTGGCGCCGATTTATCATTCTTATAATCCAATGCGAAGTTAAACTCAATGAAGTCAAACGGTTTGTCAAAGAACTGGTTGGAAGGACATTCTCTTTCTTCCAGTGTACGTCCACTTATTATTCAACTTTCTACAAGTATCCCAAAAATAAGTATTACCTTTTTTAACATCAAAATTTTTTACAAAACTACGTGTTGGAATATACAAGAATCAATCCCACGTTATTTCTTCTACATATAGTTTATTTTAAAGGCAAGGTATAAACATCCTGTCTAATTAGGAACTCGACGAACTACGTCGTCCAAGACGGTCCTTTTAGTGTAAGCATGCTGAGATATACAAAAGTATCAATGAGGCGTGGGACCTCTCGAGCACGAGGGAAAACGGTCCGAGGACTAGTCTGAAAAGCGCACGTCTCGAGAAAGCATCTAGTAAAGAATATTCAAAAGAGTTCACTGATTCATTTTCATTCTTAAAATATAATAACTGTGTTTTATTAAATAACACCTTGGTTCCATAATCCCAATACTACGACAACAAGCCCTTTTCTTTTGTTTAAACTCCTTTGTTGCCATGGCAACATGTTTTTTGTAATTTGGAGCGTATGCTGCCATTTCTTATAGGCCACTTTTCTCAGTCTTTTGTGTAAGACGAGGTAGAAAATGCTTGACACGCTAGCTGAGTTCGATTTCAAAAATACTATATATATTATATAAACAGATTCCGTAGGCGAAGTAGAGTCCTCAAGAGAAGGATGCCTTTCCAAGGTCTATAAACGAATGCCCTCTTCCCGTTCCGCGAGGTTTCCTAGTCCCCGCGAAACTTGAGGCCCCAGGGTTGTTTTATGGCCCAGACGTCACAGCGTCAGGCCTCTACCCCGTGGTGGTTGTCGTAGGACGGCCATGTGCCCATCGTCCCTGCTTTATTGGGGTGAGTCATTGGGAATTTTCTAACATTTGGCTTAATCACAGTCCGTATCCCACCACGGAACAGAATTATGATGCTTATTATCGTCAACCGCCCTCTTCGGCGGTGTATTGCTTTGAGAATTTCTTTTATGTGACTAATAAAAAAATCATACTTTTCTCCACAATCCAATCCATTAAACTCGGGTGACAAAAACAGAAAGAAGCTTTCTGATAAGCTTTCTTGATACTTGTTCCAATCCGTTTTTTTTTTTAGGACAATCTGTTTGTTGTTTTTCTGTAAATATGCTTAGCTTTTTCGACATTATTTTTTATATCAATGAGACAATGGTCAGATCCACGAGTATAATCTAAGATTTCAAAATGAGTTTTGTCAGCTAGATCCGGAGTGGTGAATACTAGGTCAATGTTGGACTTGATACTGTTATAATATAATCAAACCAAGTAAAAGTATCCGAATTATGCAGAAAAATATCATGGCCTAGAAAACTATTGAGCAACCTTTCACCGTTAACGTCGTTATTTGTACAATTCCACGCTATATTATGTGCATTGAAATCACCAACAAGTAAACATGGATGCAAATTTGAAATTGACTGCATAATCCTGTCCCAATTGTTTTAACTTAGTGAGGGACCTTGAGGCCTGTAAAATGCTACAAGATTAATTGGAGGGGAAGTGTTCGTTAGTTTAACAATACAAGTTTCTATACGGTTGTCAAAAGATCCAAAGTTTGGCAGAATACTGTAATTGATAGATTTTTTAATAAAGATAGCAATACCACCTCCCTTTCTATCATTACGAACCACATTGAAACTCTTAAAAGCTATTCTGAGCTCTGGTTTTAACCAGGTTTCGACACATATGAAAATATCAGTTTTTTTAATTATATGTTCTAATTCTTCCTTTCGTTGCATAATACGTCTGGCGTTCCAGTACAAAATATTCAGTTGTGACGAACTGATGCCTCCACAATCTTGCTGGTCCATATTGAAGTAGTTATGTTGAATCGAAAACTGTGTCCTGATCGGTGTCGCAATTTTCTAGCTTTTTAATAATTCTAGTCAGCCGATTTTTAATATTACGGTGTGTTAGTTTCGGGTAGAGTTCACGTAACATGCTACTTAGATCTTTAATTTCATCTGTATATTTCTTGGCTATATTTCTGTATATTTCTTAGCTTGGAATTACCAATGGTTTTTCGAAGGAAGTTATTCAACGAGTTATAATCCAATACATAAACATTCGGATGTTCGATGAGAAAATCTCTGATCGGTGTAGTTAATACATCCATGTTGGTTTCCTGGTCGCTACATGCCAAATCTGTCCGTATTTTCTTTAAGGTTTTCTTGCGAATATCTTTACGAACTTGGTGGTTGCTCTATTTAGAATCGGATTCGTCTGATGAAAGATTTGAAGTTTCTTCGACTTTAATAGGCGTAGAACCCGAATTAGTAGTCGATAGAGGTCTTTTACCAATTCTACTAGTTCTATTATCTTCGCCTATAGCTTCTTCAATAATGTCATCGGTAACTACAGCATCGTCACAATTGATATTCTGTGTTCGGGTAATAGAAGGTTTCACAGTAGTTTCGACATTTGGACACTGCTTGGCTAAATAATTGTCTTTTTTGCAGATAAAACATTTTGGGTTGTTTGTTGAAACGTAAATCCAATAAGTTACACTATCATACTCAATTTGCATACTGTCAGGCAGTTTAGATACATCGCTAGGGTCTATATAGATTTGACGTCGAAAACTTAGAATATGAGAAAACCCTGGATCATTCATGCCTGTTTTAATAAATGTTAACTGCGAGGTGCATTTAACGCCCATATCTGTTAGCTTCTTTTCAATTATAACGTGGGGAAGTATAGGGCACACATTAGATAATATTATTCGCTTAGCCTTGGAAATCAGTGGTCGAATTCGAAGCACTTAAGTACCGACGTTGATGTTTATACTGCTGTCTGTGATTTTTTCTACTAGCTATTGGTTGACGATATACATACAGATTCTGCCGTTGGAAATCCTTGATGCAAATCTGATATTAACAGGAGAGATTACTTTAGCTACAGCCATGGTATATTCTTTAACCCTTTCGCTACTACGGGCCACTATAGTGGCCTCTCCGCAAGATGCCACTGAGCTATTGCGGCCAACCGTTTTGCATAAGTTTCTGACTCTGGGCATGCACTGATAGTGTTTTTTTTGCATCATTTGTTGCTGACAACCGAAATAACAAACTGCTTAGCAACCGATATACCTCGACAATCAGTCTCGATTCAGTAGCTGTTCGATCGTTCGTAGCGAATAAAGTCAGTACTTACTGCAAAAAGATAATTCATCTTCATATACATAATATAAAAATAGGTATAATAATATAAATTATATAAAACAGGTATGCCTTATCGCTTTTCAATTTTTTTAAAATTTTATTTAGATTAATTATTATTTCTGAATAGATTTTATCTCGCCCCTAAAATGACGACAAATAACAGAAAAAGACTTATTGACGAAAGCAACAATTATTCGAATCTGTCAGAAGGTGACGAGATAAATTCAAATTTGGCAAGAGAGGGACCTCATAGAAATAGTAGAAGATTTCGAGAAATGAGGTCCATCACACCCGAATACGAAGAAGACTGTTCATCTAAATCTGAAAAAGATCTCACAGATATTAGATGGGCCAGCGACTTATTTCAACCGACTTTCCATGAATGCAATTCCCAGCATTCCGGAATAAAGGCGTCAATTAGGTATTCGGCATCGATTTTAGATTATTTTCAATTGTTCTGCTCTGAAGATTTTATAAGTTTCATTGTCGGCACGACAAACAGTTACTGCAGTAGCCTTGATAAGAATCATAATACAATAAATTCACAAAATACTTCCCTCCCAGAGATGTATTGCTTTCTTGCCCTCAAATTTTTGATGTCGCGAAATAAAAATCTAAAATATTCTGAATACTGGTCTAACGACAAACTTTTGAGGAGCAACATTTTTGGAGAGGTGATGAGTAGAGATCGGTTTTTATATTTGCTGAAAATTTTATATTTTAATACGAACAATGTGACTGCAGATGTTGATAAATTATATAAAATAAGGGAAATTTGTGATAAGCTGCGACAACGTTTTCAGGAGGCATTTTATCCTTTTCAAAATTTATGTATTGACGAAAGCTTACTTCTGTACAAAGGAAGGTTATCATTTAAGCAATATATACCCCCTAAAAGAAACAGATTTGGAATAAAATCATTTGTTTTATACGATACCAAATCTGGATTTGTACAGGATTTCATTATTTATAATGGCTCATTAACCACTGTAGACTGCGTAAATGAATTTATTGGAAAGTTAGGAAACATAGTACTGGAATTACTAAAACCTTATTTAGGCAAAGGCCATACGTTATACGTAGACAATTGGTATACAAGCCCCGCACTTTTTATTCTTTTGCATCGTAATCAAACTAACGCTTGTGGAACAGTACGTAAAAGGCGAAAAGGCATACCAGTTATCCAAAATAAATTAAAAACTGGTGAAGCGAGTTTTCGCTCCTCGAAGTATTTATTAGCGATGAGATGGTGTGATAAAAGAGAAGTATACATGCTATCCTCTGTTAGAATTATGGGTTTAAATAAAATTAATATTACCTTTATATCACTGAATTAGTTTATTATATCAAGAAGGTGAAAAAGACACGCGGCGCACATTCTATATCAGGACAGAGAGAGAGAGTCGGGGAAGAAACAAAAGACGGGGACTCCCACAATTTTACGCATCAAACTTCATACATCATGCTTGCCACAACATCCGCACATAGCCATGCGTTGACAAGTCCTAACATCCTCTTTCCATAGCGAAGAATTCGTTGAAACGAAACGTCATTATCGGACTCGAGAAATGATTATGAAGCCAAAGTGCGTTGTTGATTATAATAAATTAATGGGAGCTGTTAATAAAACAGATATGGCCATCAGCACCATTCACTCAGAACGCAAAGCATTGAAATGGTACAAAAAATATTTTTTTCACTTAATTGACATATGCCTTTGGAATGCTTATTGCCTATATAAGTTAAAAACTGGAAAACAAATATCAATGGCAAGCTTTCACCTAGAGTTAATTCGTCAACTTTTAAGTCGTTATCAATCTGACAGTAAGAATACCATTGCAAATAAATCAGGGGAAACGAATCCACTTCGCCTTGCTGGAAACCACTTCCCATCGCTATACACAAATGAAAATCCAAAACGGAAAAATCAGCTGCGAAAGTGTGTAGTTTGTTCAAGAAATGACAAGAGAAAGAGGTCGCGACACCAATGCGAAATTTGCAATGTTGGCCCGTGTGTAACACCATGCTTTAAAAAATATTTGTTCCGTATCTAGGCAAGTAGGAGAGGGCGATCCCTGAATTCAAATCCCAACCGTGAAGTTTTCTGTCTCTCGTCCTCCTGGACGCACCGGAAGATCTCTTTCGGTGCATTCTCGAAGGATCGAGAGACACCGAGAACCCCCCGTTACCGGTATGAAATTTATTGGGTCCCGTCGTCGTCATGTCTAATAAGCAACAGCTGATTGGGCCGTGATGACGACAATTACCGTGGATTCCCGAATTTAAGTGATCGCCCGACCCTCGCGAGAAAGAGTACCAAGCCAACCGGTGTCAATAGAAGACGTTATAATCCCGAGCAGTAAACACGCGGTGCACGAAACCGAACATTACCATTTCGATCGTACTTTTCTAATTATTTCTTCGTCGTGTCGTCGTGTGCGTGTAGTGTGTGCAATTTCGTTTTGTGGTTTTTCTTGTGTTAAATAAACGGTGTAAAATTTATTTGACCGGGTTATTGAAAACCCCCCCGAGTTCCCGAGTCCGCTTCACCGATTACCGAACATTTACCGAACAATATCATACGCAGTTACATTATTAGAATTGTATTATATTATGTTGTATTATTTGTATTATTTGTAGAATTGTGTTATAATATGTTATATTGTTTTATTATATTATATTATATTGCATAATGTTACTTCCTCTCATATTATAAATTAAAGAGCGCATACTAAGACGTTATAAATACCCTGGAATACTCTTTATTTATAAATACCCTTTGGAGAAAAATTTTTTCGTCCGAAAACATTCAAGCAGCTTGGGTTCTCCATCGCGGTACTCTCGCTGACGATCGGCGGCGCGTAGCGTGCAGTGATGTCGCGGCGCTCCGTTCAGCAGAAGTACCGCGGTGGAGAACCCGCCCGTAGCGAAGGGGTTAATGGTGATGCCTTCAATCGCATCCATAACTATTGCTTATTCTTTCGTAGGAAATAAAACAGTCTGAGTAACGGCGGCGTATGATGGGGAAACATTATCAGTTACTGTAACCGTTGGCTTCATGGTACTCTTTAATTCATGATTTCTGTAGTCAGAAGCGATCACGTTTTTATCATTAGACACAGATGAGGCCCCCACCTTGCCAGGGGGCATAATTCCTATTCTTATGTATTATTAACTAATAACAGCACACACACACCCATCAAGAATTAGCAGGAAAAGTACTAGAATGCTGCCGAGTTTACAAACATGTCTCATGTGAAACGACATATTTTTACAAAGACGAAATAACGCATTCTAATACAACAGGTAACATTTTTTAATATATTTTTTTATGAAACTGTTGTTTTGAAATCTTGTTAAAGACACGGATAAATTTAAAAATCAAATACACAACTTTTACTAAAATTAATATTCTTTCAGTATAAATTAGCTTTTAATGTATTAAGAAAAATATATTTTTCATATCTATCTTTAAGAACTGTTTTCATTCTTTAGACATGAATTGCAAATTAAAGAATGTATTCAATGTTTTTCAGAAAACTTTTTCAGTTATGATTTTTATTAAAATACGTAACACGTAAATGGATTCCTTATTAGTACGGGGCAGTAACAGTTTTGAGAGACAATGTGATCTTTACAGTCATTATTATTTTTTGTATAAATATTATGTAATCCAGAGTTATTCACTCTTAGTGCTTCTAAAAATAAAATCTGATGTGGTGTGAGATTTTCTTGTTATCAATATTCATTCAAAAAGTTCTGCGACTAATTTTGTATAAAATCTACAATTAGTTTTATTTGTTACCCGACAGCGAAACAATGTAATATCATTCCTTAATTATAAATAATTAAGATTTCAGCACTGTAACTTCATTTAGTGCCGAATTGTGCTCATTTGAAGTAGAAGTGTTTCTGTTATTGCGTTACAACTTTCGCAATGGAGTAACACGCCGTTGTCAAACTTCATTTCAAATTGGAAAAAAGTGGTTAGGAAACATTAGAATTGTTGAAAACTGCGTATGGTGACGATTGTTTAAGCCGCAACAAGGTCTTCAAGTGAAATGCCCGGTTTAACCCTTTTGCTTCGGCAGTCCGGTCCGCCGAGTGTCGTCACCGTACGGAAGCACGCGCCAGAAATGTGCACAGTGCGCGTGGTTTTTGTATATACATTTTTTAAGTCTTAAATAATTACTATGCTTAATAAAAGAGTTGTTGCTCTAATATAGCATGTATTCCTCACATTTTAATATGAAAACAGTTAAACAAAATTATATTAGTTACTCTAAAGACATTAGACTAATTACAGTTGACAAATTCTTAGCTATTTACATATTTACAATTTTTTATTCTTAAAAAAAGAATAATACCTTGAGCCGATCTATTCTTAATTCTTATAGAACACGATATATATTCGTAGAAAAATGAATATAATCCGCAAGATCCGATAGATATTTTGGATGCGGTTTTGATATAACACCAAAGAGTAGGTGTACTTTATTGATATATTGGATTAATCGAATATATCAATAAAATCAGTTCAAAACGTTCTGCCGATAACGAAGAATTTGTCATTGACTACAGATAGTACTTGTATACACATCATGTGGATGCCGGATATATCCGGCGCTCGTACGCACAGGTCGCCGTGTGGATGCCGGATATATCCGGCGCTCGTACGCCAAGTTGCCGCGCGGATGCCGGATCCGGCGCCCGAAGCGAAAGGGTTAAGAACGGTGGACAGTCGCTGGATAACGACTCGCGAGGGAGGTGCCCTTTGAATTCTACTACCGATGAGAATGTCAAACGCCTGCACATCGTGCTGTTTCGTAATCGGCAAATTACAGCTGAAATGTTGTCAGAGGAACTGAACATCAGTGTAGAAAGCATTCACCACATTTTGTACGATGTTCTCAGGAAAAAAAATGTGTGCGAAGTTCGTTTCGCATTTGTTAAACAAAGAACAGATACTCGTAACACAATTTTTGGCCCAACAGTTGGTTACGACGATTTACCACCTGCCCTATTCTGCAGATTTGGCTCTACCAGACTTTTTTCCCTTAAATGGAAAATAATGATAAAGCAAGTACGCGTTAAAGATGTTAACATGTTCCGTACCACGTGTACCACCGGTGGTACACGGTAAACTTGATCGTCAGGCCACGTGTATCACTGGTGGTACACGCAGTCATATTTATTCAATGCGCTGAAAACATATTTTATTACAAATATAATTCTGTAAACTATATTTCTACCTAAAAAATGAAGCATTATACAAGATGCAGTATAGAACAAAAGAAAAAAAGAATTACTTATGTATTGAGGATGTAATGAAATATTGTATGATAATATATTAATCTTTAGTCAAAATATCAAATGGCCTGAACGACAAGTCAGGCAAAAATGGCTTGGCACGGAACGTGTTAAGGCGATGTAAAGGAATGTGACCAGGGCTCAGAAAAGAAGTTCTCCAGGTCATTCTAGCGGCTGTACGAGCGCGGCAAAATTTGTATAGAATAAGGAGGGGATTATGTTCAAAACTAAATAAAAATTTTTTCTGAAGTTTTTTTTCTCATAAAAAAGTTAGTCCTGGAACTTTTTAAATGAACTATATGTAACCAATTTTTCTGAAAATTCATTGTCAGCCGCTTCAGTACGAATTGGCTGATTGAAGAAGAAATTAGACACCTTTTCTACATACAGCATAATATACATATACAGGATGTTACCTGTAACGCTACTCACGATTTTTCTCCCACTTGCAGCCACCTTACGAAAAAAAGTTTGGAACAATATTTGCAGGGTATGAAGTGTACAATAGATATTAGTAAAACAAATTTTGAAAACAGTTTGTTCTCTTCGCAAAGTCAAGATCACCTTGGGCTTTTTAAATAGGAACATACCTTTTTTTTTATTCATAGCTTTAGAGGACATCGAGACGAATTCAAAACATATATTACATGATATTTTTATTAACATATTACTCGATTGACAGAAGTGGAAATGTGAAGTAAAAGACTGGAATATTACGTGATGGAAGGCGGCATACATTTTGAACATGTAATTAAATAAAGTGTATTTTTCTTATATTCTAGTCGCGTGTTTACATTCAGTAATCTCTTTGGAACCAAATAATGGTTACCCTACCAAAGTCAAAAGCTAAGTACTTTACATTTTTCCACTTCTGTACATCGAGTAATATGTTAATAAAAATATCATGTAATATATGTTTTGAATTCGTCTCGATGTCCTCTAAAGCTATTGTTCGGTAATCGGTGAACGAGACTTGGGAAATCGGGGGGGTTTCAATAACCCGTTCAAATAAATTTTACACAGTTTATTAACCACCAAATACACAAAACGAAACTCACTCACGTCACGCACACGTGGACGACGACAATACGAAAAAGAATTAGTACAGTATAATAGAAATGGAATGTTCGGTTTCGCGCACCGCGGGTTTACTCTTCGGGATTATCGCGTCTGGTATTGACAAAGGTTGGTTTTGTACTCTTGTTCGCGAGGGTCGGGCGATCACCTAAATTCGGGAATCCGCGGTAATTGTCGTCATCACGGCCCAATCAGCTGTTGTTTATTAGACGTGACGACGACGGGAACCAATAAGTTTTATATCGGTAACGGGGGGTTCTCGGTGTCTCTCGATCCTTCGAGAACGCACCGAAAGAGATCTTCCAGTACGTCCAGGAGGACGAGAGACAGAAAACTTCACAGTTGGGATTTTGAATTTAGGGATCGCCCTCTCCTGCTTGTCCAGATACGGAACAGCTATGTTCGAGGAATTTGCTCGATAGGAAAATATCTCGAGTACAAACTGTCTGCCCGAAAAGAAATTTGCCGGTCTGCACGAACGAAGCTACTCGTTATTCGTTAGCACGGGTTGGAAGAATAAAGAGTGTATTTCAAAGAGAACTTTAAATGTATTTTATGGAATATAATTTCCCAAAAAAGACCTTTGAAGTTTACTTGTTCGCTTCTGTTTACGTACTGTAACGCGACCGCGATTACCCCTCCTTTTATAATAGTCTTCCAGGAACTCTCCAGAACTTTGGAGTTACTCGAAATTTCACGATGTCTCGCGGCTGCCCTCCCGCTCCGCACCACTCTCCCCGAGGCCTACGAGGCGGGAAGTACACAAACGGAAGGGAAGCTCGTCGAGACATCGTTCGTCAAATTTAAAAACAAAACCTGATTATAAGAACGTTCTGGGAAGTTCTGGAGCGATCCTTGACCGTTCCTTGAACAGCTATGAATAAAAAAAAATGTATGTTCCTATTTAAAAAGCCCAAGGTGACCTTGACTTTGCGAAGAGAACAAACTGTTTTCAAAATTTGCTTTACTAATATCTATTGTGCACTTCATACCCTGCAAATATTCATACCCTCCAAACTTTTTTTCGTAAGGCGGCTACAAGTGGGAGAAAAATCGTGAGTAGCGTTACAGGTAACACTCTGTATACATACACTAGGGGGCTGCGCCCCCTGGCCGCTTCGCGGCCTAACCCCCCAATGCGCATCGCGCCTAGTCATAACGTAATGGTGTCACGCGTAAAGCTGTCACGGTTAGGTTATGTTAGTAAGTATGAAAGTGTTACGCGTGACACAGTTACGTTATGATTTTATACAATAGAGTACAATATGACCGTGACAGATGTAACCTAACCTAAGCCTTTTTTTTATATCGTGGGGAAAATCTTCGAAAGATACCCCGCACCCCTTGGGGAGGGTGGGGTGTTATGCGGGATTTCTACCCGCTAAAAACTCCACGGCGACCTTCTCTGTCTGGGGGCGCTCCGGGACCTTTTTGGTACTACTTTCCGGTGCGCCCCCCTTTTGCACTTTGGTTCCCTCATCCGGAGGGTCTAATGGACCCCCCATTGGCACCATCCTTTCAACGGCCAGCTCCGGGAGGTCGCGCCCAGAGCTGTCCCCACCGCGAGCCGCGTGCAATGGCGCCTGGGGCCCCAACCCCAGACGCCTGCGGCCCCGACGGGTCTGCCCGCTGCAGACCCGTTCTTTCGTCTTCTCAAGAAACATGGGAGGGCAAATCTGCGCTTGTCGCAGCCTCATTCCCTCTCATAAGGGGGCGTCCTTGCCACGGCGGCCACGGGAGCTGCCCCGTGCCGCCGTACGCCCCCTTCTACTCCCACGGGCGGGAGCGCGACCTCGTCGCTCGCGCTGCCGCTCCGCCGCCTCCTTTTGCGACATGACAATCTCGCAAAAGGAGGCGAAAGCTGACCGTGACCTCTCGCTGGCAAGGATTCCATGAATCACTGACGCCAGCGAGAGGTCCCAACCAACATAACACTGAAGTGCTATCCGGTGCCCTGCAAAAGCAGGGCACTCCATCAATGTGTGCTCTGCATTATCATGCGGAGCATCACAGTGGTGACAGAATGGTGTCTCCTCTTTCCCTATCCGCCACAGGTACCCACCAAAACATCCATGTCCGGTGGGCACCTGGGTAATCCGGTAGGTGATCCTCCCAAAGCCGCGGTCTCGCCATTCCTGTAGAACTGGCAGGACCGCCCCTACGGTGCGTTACTCGGCGCAGCGACGTATAAAGTCGCCACGCCAGTTCGTCAGCGCGAACCGCAGGGCCTGGCGCTGCAGAACTTCCACTTCGGACCCCAGCCGGGGAATCCCCTGCTGACGAAGGTCACGGAGGCGCCAGAAAATTCGGTCGTCTCCCTCCGCCATATAATGGAAGGGAATAAACCCGGAACCGTGCGGTACCCTCTGATCGATCTGATGGCCAGCCGACGCTGCACCCGACCCAGCAATTTCTTGCTGGTCGGGCTGGCCATCAGATCACCGGCCCATATGGGCGATCCGTATAGGGCCATCGACCGCACGACTCCTGCATAGAGGCGGCGTACTCTATCATCAGGGCCCCCCAGATTTGAAAGTAGGCGGCCTAACGCGGCCGCTGTTCTCTCCAAACGGGAGGTGGGGGGCCAAGAGCTCGAAGTGGCGCTCAAACCGCCAGTGGCTGTCCAGGTGGAGACCGAGATATTTCAATCCGCCTCCTACCTGAACATACTCGTCACCTAACCGGATGAACGACTGGAGTGGTGCTTTCACACCTGGCGGGCAAAACCACATCGCTTCATTTTTGTCCCCCGACACCTCCAACCCCAGTCGCCGAATAGCAGAGGAGACTGCTGCCACCGCAACTTCCGCATGACGGATGGTCTCGATCCAGGTCCACCCGGTCGCGAAAACATACGTGTCATCGGTATAACACGTAAGTCTAGCGCCGGGTGGAAGGGAAACCCGCAATGCCGCGTCGTACCCTACATTCCAAAGGAATGGTCCCAAGACTGCTCCCTGGGGTACGCCGCGATCCACCGATCTCCGGTGCATCTCCCCGTCCCGACCCGGGTATACGATCCACCTGTCCCGCAGGTAATCACCGATTACTGCCCTCAGATAGGGAAGCACCTCATGGTAGATGAGGGCCTCCCTAATCCTCCCCCAGGGCAGGGTATTGAAAGCATTCTTGATGTCTAAAGAGATACCAAGTGCTACCCCACCCTGGGAGGTGACCGACTCCGCGAGGGATCGCACGCGATGAATCGCGTCGATGCTACTGCGACCCTCGCGGAAGCCATACTGGCAAATCGGGACCACCGCAGGACAAGTGCCTGGAGAGGCGGGCAACGAGAATTCTCTCGAATAATTTGCCCACCTCATCCAAGAGCACTATGGGCCGGAACGAGGAGGGAGAATCAGCAGGCTTCCCCTCTTTCCTGATCAAGACCATCCTTCCCACCTTCCATTGGGACGGAAACCGCCCCGACCGCAGGCAACTGTCAAACAGTCGCCGCAGTCGGGGCCCGAGGACGCTCAAGGCCTTTGCCCAGACGCGACCGGGTATGCCATCGGGGCTCGGAGCCGTGTTCCGTGACCCCCATGTCGTCGGACCAAATAATCGGGTCCGACGAGGCAGGAGGCGGTGGCTCGTCATCCCTGGGAAACAGGGTGTCCACCACCTCCGCCAAGAATGGGGGGTCTAAACTCTCTGTAAGTGGGGGCGCCCACGGTCGAAGCTTACCCATGACCATTTTGTATGGGCGCCCCCAAGCATCATTCTTCAAGGAGAGGAGGAACTCGTCATACGCCTGGGATTTGGCCTCTCTGATGACCGCCTGAAGGGTCACCGCAAGCGTGCGGTACGTCCCATACAGGATCTCTTCCCTCGCCGCATCGCGTTGCCGCCTCCGGCGGAAGCGCTGATACTGGCGACGTGCGTGATAGCACTCTCTGCGCAATTTCGCCCGTCCACCAGCACGCAGCCCGCCGGCGGAAGCCGCGGGCCCGGGGCATAGAAGCGTCACAAATCGCTGTTAACGCATCCCGGAACCAGTCGGCCTCCTCATCAACGTCGGCAACCGGCCCAGTCGGAAATTCCGGCCAGGCCGCGGCGAGGGACGCGACCATCAGGGCGTCTTCGTCGAGACGCTTTAGCGCCCATCTCCGCAGTGGTGCGGCTCTTAGGCGGCGACAGGTGGCGGAGATATCCGGAGAGGGCGCGTTGGCTGTCGTGGCGAGCGCACGTGTTCGGGGGTCGCTCCGCGATAAATTACAATTTTGGTGGGAAAAAGTGGTTTAAGTGTGATAAATAATGTTGTGAAGTGAGGCGAGACCGTGGGGGAAGTGGGCGGTGAAGTTTCGTAAAAATCGGACGTGAAATAATGAATTTATGAATAAAAATCGAAATCTCGGTAATGGCGACCTCCACGCGACGCGAGGGAAAGCATGGGGTGCAAACCCATGAGCAAACGAAAGCGAGGAAATGAGTGGTCGGGTCGACCGCGGAATAAAATAAATATGTATGTGCGCGACTTAAACACGATTATTTTTATACATCGCGAGTGAAAATAGTGAAATTTAAGGGTGAAAGTTGTCCTTGAAGAAGGACTTGCGCGAACACGTGGTCGTGCGACGTGTCGAAGTTGCGAGAGAAAGTCGCAGAAATTAAATTAATTAATAATTTAAATGTCATTAGGGATTTAGAGTGCGGGGAAGGGCGAATGAGGCATATTGAATGCACGCGGTAATTAGTTTTGGCTATTTTCGTATTTTCGTAATTTGATAGTAAATAAATAATGGCGTCGGTCGGGCAAGCTTCGATATATCGTACGAACACGTGGGTATCTCCGCGCGAGGGAAAGCGTAGTGCGTAAAGGCCGGTTCGCAAACATCCAACATGGCCGGGGAAGGGTCGCTGCAGGCGCATGGAGAGCGGCCCTTAAGGACGAAGCCTAAGGGCGAAGCGAAGGCACGCGGCAACTAGCAAGATGGCGGAGGAAGGATCACCGCAAGCGCATGGAGAGCTGTCTTTAGGGACGAAGCCTATGGGTGAAGCGGAGGCACGCGGTAACAAGCAAGATGGCGGAGACATGGCGCGTTTTTTCAAATGGTAAGCGGATAGGTTGAAGCAAGAAGACAGTGAGGAGGAGGAGAGGAAGAGGCGAGACGACACGGAACGAAGTGAAGGAAGGAAGGAAGAATGAAGTAATTAATTAATTAATAAATAAATGAAGTGAATGGGATTAATAATATTAATAATAATAAAAATAATAATAATAATAATAACATTAATTAATTAATAATTAACGAATAAATTACTATAAATAGTGAAGTGATTAGTAGATTAATAAATAAATAAATAAATAAATAATAAATAATAAATAATTAGCAGATAGACAACTAATTCGGTGTAGTGTTAGGAAAGTGTTGTGGGAGTGCAGTGAAGTGCTGGGAGTGTTGCGGGTACAGGGGAATATATGTGATCACGTGCGCGAGTGCAGAAGAACAGTGCAAAGCGGGAAAATGACGGAAAAGTGTTGGAAGAACTGCGGAAAACGCTCCAGCACTCTGGAAACTCCGAAGCCACAATGATGGTGGAGCAAAGGGGCCGCATTGAGAATATCCAGCATGGCGAATGAAGAAACGTTGCAAGCCCTTGGAGAGCGGCCTTAAAGGGTGAAGCGAAAGGATGCAGCAACAAGCAAGACGGCGGAGGCATGGTGCGCTTTTCAAACGGCAAGAGGAGGGGAAGAAGCGAGAAGACAGCGAGAGGGAGAAGAGCAAGAGCAGGAGTGGAAGAAGCGGAGAAACAAATATAGACACGACCGATCAAACGACTCAAACCCGCAAGGGAGGAAACCGGTGTCAGCCTGGTCATAGCACCATTAGGGGGCACAAAACGGGGACCGACTGAGCGGGGGGAGGAGGGAGAGAGGTCAATTGAGCAAAGCACCCTTCTGATTAACTGTTGATTCAACTAGGGACCCAGTCGTCAGCCTGGTCACAGCACCATTAGGGGGCGAATCGGGAACCGAGGGAAGGTGCTCGAAGAGAGAAAAGAAACTAAACACCGAGAGCAATGGGCTCAAGTAGCGTTGTGAAAGAGGACTGGGACGAAATAGGAAATGCGGGAAAGGGAAACGGGATAACAGCGGGAACGAGAGGCGCAGGCGAAAGTGAATGCAACGGTTATAGGAAAGAAACGCGAAATTAAGCAGTACCGAGCGAATCGAAAATAGGTAGTTGCGACGGGATGCGGTAACAAGCGATGCACGGCTTATTAAGATAAGAGCGAGTGTATGCGAAAACGCGTAGAAGAAGGGGAAGAAAATACAAATCCTTTCACTTAGTATCATATTATTTATTTATTTATTTATCATCTATTATTTATTATTTATTATTTATTACTTATTAATACACCAATATATTTGCGCGTTCTAGTCTTTCGTTTAACTTACAATAAATTAGCTTATTCTTCGTCACTATGCGCTTGTCATACGCTATCAAACAAAATAGAATATCACATAAGTAGGAATCTAGGGAAGGAAGTAGGAAAGAAACAAAGCGGAAATCGGGGGAGGGGGTTGGGGGGGAGGCGGGGGCGGACGATCGTAAGAAAAGGAGAACGGAAGCGACAATATTAGAAACATTAATAGGAAATCAAGCACAGGAGAAAATAGGGAGGGCAACAGCGGAGGTAATGGGGGTGGGCGGGGGCGGGGGTGGAGGAAGTAAGGAAATAAGGAAAATAGACGCAGGAAAGAAACAGATATAGCAGGACATTTAGATTCCAGATTATAGTGATAATAATAGTAGTTAGAAATAGCGTTTGCGGGGGCGGGGGTGGGGGCGGGGACGGAAGTAACGAGATTACAGTTAAACGACTAATTAACAGGGTTAGACTTACCTTATTTCTTAATACTACGACGATGGCGATACATAGGTGGGAAATGGTGGGGAGAGGTCGCGGTTTCTTGCCGTATGTTCTCGCTCACCGAGAGGAGGTGCCGGGTGGACGTTACAAGTTCAGCTGGGGGTCGGTGCTACACGCATGGGAGCCTCCCCTAGTTCTTGACGTGCCTCTCGGGCCAAATCTCTTTGGTTGAGGGCAACCATTCCCCACACATGGAACACATTCGCGAGGGATGGGGGGAGAGTCTTCTTTCACAACAGCGAGCGATGGCCTAGATCAAGGGGACTATGCCGTTTCCGGTACGGAAGCCTTGGCGGGTTGCCGCCACCCCTCACCTTTTTATCTGGGCTATCTTCCCAGATGTCCGGTACTGGATTTCTATCTTCCTTAAACAAAAAAAAAAAAAAAAAAAAAAAAAGGTGGCGGAGATATCCATTCGGATATAGAGGTGGTCACTTAAAGTATCTGTTCGAACAACGGTTAAAATGTTTTGGAACGAGCGTTCTGTCTCGCTCGCTCGTCAGCTCGCGCGAATGCTGAGCATCTGGGCGAGGGTGACGCGGGGGGCGGAGGTAGCCTCCAACGATATATGTTTTGGTTCCGCGACGATTAACTCTCTCGTCGTTCCGAATTGTAATCATCAACTTCGGCAAACTAAACGATATTTCGCTTTTGAGATATCCTCGCGATCAATTAGACGAACAGTAAAACGTACTGCTTCGGGGACTTCTCTCTTTGTATTTAATAAGTTACTTAGTTAAATTAAAAGACATTTTTGATTTGTGTGTGTATCGTGCGATTTATATTTAATACTTTTGACAAATGTACAGTTCTTTTTTCGTTTAAAATATATAAGTTTATTGTTCCGTCGGAAGTCCGGCAAAACCTATCGTTTTATTTCCTCGGGAACAATATCTAACTCCACGAGATTCTCGTCAAGAGCGATATTGCCCCAACATTTGGTCCTTCGAGCCGGATACTTTCGACGAACAATTCTTGTGACAATTTTCGTGAGTGCTTGAAAATAATCGCTCGAAGACTGCAACTCATCGCCGGTTCCTGCCAATCTTCACGATTTGGACTTCGTGGCTCTGGAAAGGAAAAGGAAGATCAGTTTTTTTGGAAATTTTTGAGCGCAGTGGCGGTAAGAAAAGATAAGCGTTGTATCTTTTTCATTGCCAACGGTTACAAAACGTTACATTGCCGTTAGTAGCGGGCGCATTTAAATCGACATCCTGGGTGACCTTACCGTGGAGGCGAGACGTTAACAGTCGTCGACTCCGTATTGTTGCCACCCATAACAAAGAGGTGACAACGGTCGACCTCAGCGCTCAACCGTTTCTATCGCTCGCTGTTTTTCTGCTTCTAACAACAAAAACGGAACATAACGTTTTGTCAACCGTACCATTTCGATACAAATTCAAAACTCCATAATAACGAAATGTCTTCACCCACTTTCGACGATCTACTGCGAGAGCAAACGGAGTTGGCCGGTTGGATCCAACGGTTTTGGACGAATCTATGCAAATTGGGGAAGGAAAAAATCACACGCTCGGTGCTGGTTCAAAGGAAAACCCTACTGGAGCGGTACTGGGATTCCTTCTTCTCGGGCCATCGACAGTTGATGCGGTGCAGGGAGGCATCAAAGTCAACCTACGTGCAGAATGATCTCTTTTCGGAAGTTGAAGAGGCCTATCTTGACGCCGCGGCAAAAATAGATCAACTGGTAGAGGAACTCCCCAACGCGGGCGCCGCGGGGGGAGCTCCTAATCCCTTATCTATTCTTTCGCAACCTCATCTGCCGAAAATTCATCTACCTACGTTTTCAGGCAACCCACTGGAATGGGAGAGTTTTCGCGATTTGTTCAGGAGTCTAGTACACGACGTTCCGCACCTGTCCAACACCAAGAAACTTCTCTACCTGAAGTCCAGCTTGTCCGGCGAAGCGTTGGAGGTCATCCAAAACACTCCCATCACGGAAGCGGGGTATGACGGAGCATGGGAAGACCTCGAGGTTCGGTACGGAAACACTAGGCTGCTGTCCTTCGCCCATCACCGAGCCATCCTGACATGTCCACCAGCTCAACGGCAATCGACGTCGGAATTGAAGCGCCTGTTGGACACCTTCAGGCAGACCATTCGAGCCTATTCAGCATTGAAGAAACCTGTAACGGCGTGGGACGAGTGGTTCATGTTTTTATTAAGTCAGAAACTTGACAGAACCACTCACTTGGCCTGGGAGACGTCCCTCGCGAAAAGCCGAGAAATCCCATCCTTCCAGCAATTGGCGGATTTCCTCGAGAACCGGATACAGGCTTTGGACGCTGCTCAGATCCCGGAATCGTTGATCAGATCCTCCCCGCAAGTCAAAGACGTTGCGCCTAAAATTAAAGGAGAGTCGAGCGTGAAAAAGACACATTCAACGATCTACGCAGCATCGGCAAAAAATCTGACATCTCGGAAGTGCCTCTCCTGCAGCGGAACCCACAACATAAGCTACTGCACAAAATTCAAAGCACTCTCCGCCTCGAAGCGAAAGGATCGAGCCATTCAATTAAAAGCGTGTCTCAATTGCCTAAACGCAGGCCATGAAATGGCGAAATGCCCTTCGCAACAGGGTTGTCTGGCGTGCGGAAAGCGTCACCACACGTTACTCCACGAGGCGATGCTTCTCCCTGGGTCAACGGTGTCTCACGCATCGACGGTACAACGGCCATCCGAGGATGAAGATCTCTTCAGGGCCACGTCATGTACGTCATCTGCCACAAACCGGGGAATTGCGCTACTCGCCACCGCGAGGGTCAAGGTGGAGGCGCCATCGGGGGACTCCATTGAAATTCGGGCGCTGCTGGATACCGGCTCCGACACGTCCCTCGTAAGCCAATGGGTCGTACAAACTTTACGCTTGCCACGGCGGGCGGTTCAAGTGGCCATCTCGGGGGTGCAGGATAGGGAAGCCGGCGCAGCGACCAGTGAGGTTCAATTTTCGGTGCGCTCCAAGCTACAAAAGGACTTCACACTTCCCGTCCGCGCCCTGGTGCTCCAGCGTCTGACCTCGCTGATACCGTCCCAGCAGATGGACAACAAAAATTGGCATCATCTACGCGGCGTTACACTGGCTGATCCTGGCTTCGGTACACCTTCCCGAGTGGATCTTATACTCGGCGCGGACGTTTGTGGAGCTCTCTTCCTGGACCAAACTCGAAGCGGAGGTACTCGAAGGTACCCCAGTGGGAAAATTAACGCCTTTCGGTTGGGTTTTACTAGGTCCCACCTCCAGACGCCAGGCTGGGATTGGTTCTGTCGCTCGGACGTATCATTGCCGTTGCGACGACACCACGGAACAACTACTCCAACGATTTTGGGAGGTGGAGGAACTTCCCAATCGATTGCCCTTGTCGCCCGAGGAGGAGAATTGCGAACGCCATTTCAAGGACACGCACTCCCGAGATGAAAGCGGTCGGTACTGCGTACGCTTACCTTTCAAGCAGGATCCCAGCAGCGCTTTGACGTCGACGCGAGCTATGGCTTTAAAATTCCTGTTGAGCTGCGAGCGTCGATTGGCCTCCAACCCTCAACTGGCGGAGGGTTATCGGGCCTTTATGGGGGAATACCTCGATCTCGACCACATGGAGCCCGTCATGGATTTAGAGAAGAAGACGAACGCCTATTACCTGCCGCATCACGCCGTGGTGAAGCGCCACGACCCTTTGGCCAAGCTGCGCGTCGTCTTCAACGCCTCATTTCCGACATCTACGGGAAATTCTCTAAATGACTGCTTGTGCACGGGCCCGAAACTTCAGGCGGATCTGTGGCTCGTACTTACTCGCTGGAGACTATTCCGAAACGTATTTACCTCGGATATCGTCAAAATGTATCGCCAGATTAGTGTGCACACTCTGGACCGACAATGGCAACGCATCCTGTGGAGGAAAAAACCAGATGAACCAGTTCAAGATTACGATTTATCTACAGTCACTTACGGGACATCCTGTGCTCCGTTTCTGGCCCTTCGGGTGCTCCAGCAGCTGGCCGAAGACGAGAAAGGAAGGTTTCCATCGGGGGCAATCGTCGCCAAGCGTCACACCTACGTTGACGACATACTGGCGGGGGCGGACGACGAGGGACTGCTGCAGGATTTAAAAAAGGAGGTCGTCGCCATCTTCGAGGCAGGGGCGTTCCACTTGGCGAAATGGGCTTCCAACACCCCGAGCCTGCAAGAAAAGGGCCAGTCCAAAGAATGTCTCTTCCAGGAGGCCTCTGGAATCGGGACGCTTGGGGTGCTTTGGAGCCCCAAAACCGATTCATTTTCACTCCGGGTGAACTTACCCGCAAACCCGTCCGCTCGATATACCAAGAGGCGAATTCTGTCCGAAGTGGCCAGTCTGTCCGACCCGCTAGGATGGGCTGCACCAGTGCTCATTTTCGCCAAGGTCTTGATGCAGGATCTCTGGATACTCGGCGTGGAGTGGGACCAGGACCTGCCACAAAAGTTGCAAACCTCTTGGGTAAGCTTTAAGGAGTCGCTTTACCTACTTAACACGCTAAACATTCCCAGGTGGACCCATTTTACGAGTGGCCATCAAGAGCTCGAGTTGCATGGCTTTTGCGACGCATCTCAAAGGGCTTACGCAGCCGCTGTCTACTTGCGAGTGGTCCGGGGAGAAGCTATTTTCACTACGTTATTTGTGGCCAAAACCAAAGTGGCACCGGTGAAAACAATAAGCATTCCGCGCTTGGAACTCTGCGGGGCGGTCCTCCTGGCCAAGCTGATCGTCCAAGTGAAGCAAGAACTCGACATACCTGCTCCCATAACAGCATGGACGGATTCCACGGTGACGCTGCACTGGATAAAGGGCCACGCATCTCTCTGGAAGCCATTTGTGACTCATCGAGTGGCGTCAGTCCAAACCTGCGTCTCCCCTGACCATTGGCGACATTGTCGAACGTCAGAAAACCCAGCGGATCTGGCAACTAGGGGGATCGCCGTCACCGAACTGAGAAAATCCAACCTATGGTGGCAGGGGCCCGCATGGTTGACCACTCCGTCCAATACATGGCCACCTCCACTAGTGCTCGAGGTCGAAGACATGCATGAAGAAAGGGCCAAAGCAAACGTCTTCTCGGCCAGCGTTGTTGAGGGGAACGACTTCCTTACGCGTTTCTCATCCCTTTCGCGCCTCAAATCGGTCATTGCATACTGCTTCAGGTTCAGCCTACTCACCAGACGTAAAACCTGCGAGACTGGACACCTGACCGCCAAGGAACGGGCCCATGCACTCCTGAGTCTCATTCGGCTTTCCCAAGGGACTAGCTTTCCGGAGGAAATTCAACGTCTCCAGCAGCGTAGCGAAGTAAAGAAGACGTCGCCTCTCGCCTCGCTGAAGCCCTTTCTCGATCCTCATGGGGTGCTTCGGGTGGGGGGCGACTGGGGAACGTGCTGCTTCCTTACGAAGAAAAGCATCCAGCGATCATGGCGAAAACGTGTCACTTAACGAAGTTATTAGTGGAAGACGCTCACCTGCACACTTTCCATGGTGGACCGCAACTGACCAGGAGCCTGCTATTAAGAAAATTTTGGATTCTCCATGGCCGTCCTTTGGTCCGTCAAGTCATAAAAAATTGCGTTCGTTGCGCAAGATACGGTGGAGTTCCAGCCAAGCAATTGATGGGACAGCTGCCTCTGGACCGAGTGACCCCGCAGCGTGCTTTCCTCACATCAGGCGTGGACTATGCAGGACCCATAATGCTGCGTACTTCTGCGGGTCGTGGACACAAGTCATACAAGGGTTATATTGCAGTATTCGTATGCCTGACAACACGAGCAATACACTTGGAAGCAGTTTCATCACTTACCTCAGCATCGTTTATCGCGGCTTTCCGAAGATTTGTGGGGCGAAGAGGCCGCTGTGCCACCATGTGGAGCGACAATGGCACCGTTTTCCATGGCGCGGATAGGGAATTGCGATCCATGTTCAGCAGCGCGTCGAAATTCTACAAAGAGGCCGCCGCTTTGCTCGCAACAGACGGGACGGACTGGAAATTCATTCCCCCCTACTCTCCGCACTTCGGGGGCCTGTGGGAAGCGGGCGTTAAATCGGTCAAGCACCATCTTCGACGCATTATGGGAGATGCAAAACTAACCTTTGAAAAAATGTCCACACTTCTCTGCCAGATAGAAGCGTGCGTGAATTCCAGACCGTTACAACCGCTTTCGGATGTTCCTTCGGACTTGTCGGCGCTCACACCCGGACACTTTCTTATCGGGGAGCCGACGTGCAACGTCCCCGAACCCGAACCGGAAAGCGGTGATGTATCCCTAACAACGCGTTGGCGAAAAATTTTAACCATGCGATCTCAATTTTGGCACAGGTGGAGACGAGAGTTTTTACAACACCTTCAACCGTTCCCAAAGTGGCGCCAGCGGTCCGAAAATCTGGAGGTGGGCAGTTTGGTCCTCTTGCGCGACGAACTACAACCACCGGCAAAATGGATGATGGGCCGCGTCGAACGCGTTCATCCAGGGAAAGACGGCGAAACTAGAGTGGTAACGCTACGCACTATTAACGGCTCAGTGACGAGACCAATCGTCAAACTGTGCCCCCTCCCAGTTCCGACCGCTGACGTCACTCAACGCGACGCTTCAGAAATCAAGAAAAAATAGATTCCGCGTCGTTTCGTAAGGTTTAAGCTATTCACGGCGGGCGGTCTCTAAATTCTAACAATTTACTTTATATTGTATTTACATCTTTATACTTACCTTGAATTTATCGCTTTGCTTTACGTTAATTGCTATTGTCCGTCCGCGCGTCGCTTCATTTGCGTTTCTCTTGTCACTGCAATCTTATTGTCGCACAAGCACTTTCCTACGACTTTCTGTTCACTAGTCTAACACCTTACGTTTCTGTTCCGTTGATTCGGACTTGTAAATATTTTCTATTTTGTAAATAGTAGTATTAAGGCTTGCGTATACGAGAGAGTGTTTGGGTTATGAATGGAATTCTTCGCTGCACGAAGAAGGCGGGCGGAATGTTCGAATAACGGTTAAAATGTTTTGGAACGAGCGTTCTGTCTCGCTCGCTCGTCAGCTCGCGCGAATGCTGAGCATCTGGGCGAGGGTGACGCGGGGGGGCGGAGGTAGCCTCCAACGATATATGTTTTGGTTCCGCGACGATTAACTCTCTCGCCGTTCCGAATTGTAATCATCAACTTCGGCAAACTAAACGATATTTCGCTTTTTCGCTTTTGAGATATCCTCGCGATCAATTAGACGAACAGTAAAACGTACTGCTTCGGAGACTTCTCTCTTTGTATTTAATAAGTTACTTAGTTAAATTAAAAGACATTTTTGATTTGTGTGTGTATCGTGCGATTTATATTTAATACTTTTGACAAATGTACAGTTCTTTTTTCGTTTAAAATATATAAGTTTATTGTTCCGTCGGAAGTCCGGCAAAACCTATCGTTTTATTTCCTCGGGAACAATATCTAACTCCACGAGATTCTCGTCAAGAGCGATATTGCCCCAACAGTATCCACCTCCTCCGCCACCTTCCAACCGGACACGCGCTGCGCCGCAGAGGGCGTCGCCCATGAAAGGTCGACGATGGACTCCCCTTGCGGACGCACGCACCTGTTCACGGTACCCCGGTTTAACAACCGGAGACCGTTCGCCGCCGCCCAATCGAGCACCGCCTCACCCCTCGCGTCGGTGCGGGGAGACCCCCAGGCTTCAGCCTTGGAGTTAAAGTCTCCCAGCACCAGGAGCGGACGGGGAAGGCAGTGCGCAATGCACGCTGACATCCCGTCCAGAAACTCCTCAAATCTCGCGAGGGTCCAGCTGGGCGGTGCATAAATGCCCACCACCGCGGTTCCGTCCCAATTCACAGCCACGAATCCTCGGCCGCGAGTGATCAATTCGCAGACCGAGGACCCGGGCAAGGTGGTCCACGCGATTGCCACGGAGCCCACATCGTCCCCAAATCAGTGCGGATGTTCGGGGACTTTATAAGGCTCCGCGGCCACGGCCAACCCTACCTGCCATTCGGCCAGGGTATGGACGAAAAGGTCCTGAGCCCTAGCCGAGTGGTTCAGGTTGGTCTGGAGGAGACAGCCCTTAAAGGGCATTATTTCTCGATTTCCATTGCCCCCTCCAAGGCTCCTTCTCCCGGGCCACTTGCAGGCACACCTGCGACTGCCGATGGGGCAGAAACCTTTGATGGTTCAGCAACAGCTGCCTGCTCCTTGCGGTGCTGTCTACCTCTGCGGCGGGAAGATTGGGCGCAAGATTTGGCACCCAGTCTATGTCCCGCCGGCCTCCCCAAATCCGAGCACAATGGGCACTTGAGGGCCGCTGTGCATTGTCCCGCACGGTGACCGGTCTCACCACACCTATAACACCGGTCCGACCGGTCGTCATGTCCAATGCACCGCTGCCTGACATGACCAGCTTCTAGGCAGCGGTAACACTGAAGTGGCCTTGTTGGCAGGGCTTCCACCCTAACCGACAACCAACCAACTCGAATCCTCCTTGCGGCTACAATCTTGTTTGACGCCGCAAGGGGGTAACGAACCCAAACAGTCCCCAACCCAGAGGGGGACATCCGGACTTCACCTGCCCGGATGTCTCCC
The DNA here is from genome assembly GCF_050947335.1 of Megachile rotundata. Classification (NCBI taxonomy): domain Eukaryota; kingdom Metazoa; phylum Arthropoda; class Insecta; order Hymenoptera; family Megachilidae; genus Megachile; species Megachile rotundata. The sequence continues at coordinate 2,512,900 of NC_134987.1, read as the reverse complement.
GTGCCGCAGCCAGTAGCTGCAACAATTGCGTCCACTACTTCTTTCGTGGTGACAGATGCATCCAAGCCAACAATGCTGCATTCGCCGCACTTCATTGGCCTGGCAACCCGGATTTCCGTCCCCTCGAAAACCTAACCTAAGCCTAATGTAACCTAACCTAACCTAACCGTGGCAGCGTCACGCGTGACACCGTTGCGTTATGATTTTGTACTATAGAGAGTATGATAGAGAATGATAGAATACAATATAACCGTGACAGTGTTACGCGTTACGTTACGATATATATACACACATATAAGTGTTTAATGAAAAGTAATAGAAAAAAAGGACATTGGATTCGTGTAGTCTTATCTTTTTATTATTTTTCTTACCTATTCGATATTCGACGTTTCGCTAGGCATCGTATTGTACTAACTGGGATATACATAATACATCAATTTCTTTTACAAAAACAAATTACTGAAGCTGAAAAGAGAATTATAAAATATGCAGAGTATCTGGTTAAAATACGAGCAGGTAATTATGTATTTCTCAAATTGTCACAGATACAAAAAAATATTTCATTCATTGTTATTTTCAAAAAGTTTTATAAAGGTCGCATTTTACACTAGAACTATCAACTAGTTAAAATATCTGGATTCAAGTTTCACATTTTATATTTCAAAATTTTGTTGCCGTGTTTTTACCGAAATGTTCGTCATATTTTTTTGAGATAAAGAACGGTTGTATACTGTTTTATTAATGCTTCAATAATTACTTATTTGTCCATTTTATTTTCAAGACAAAATTGTTAAAGGTCTAATATCTACACAATATGTTACTGGTGCTGCCATCTGTCGTGCATTGTCGGCAGACATGTTCGTTTGTTCTCTGGTTTTTAACCGACTTCGAAAAAGGAGGAGGTTACTCAATTCGATCAGTATATTTTTTTTTTTTTTTTTTTTATTATTATTATTTTCTATGTGTGCCCGCCGATTACGCCTAACTGGATGGACCAATCGGAACGAAACCTTTTGCATCTGGTAGGTTCTGACTCCCCAGAGTACAACCCCCCGACGCAGGATTGGAGATGGTGGTGGCGCAGTTAATTCGGAAAGTTGAGGATTTGTCTGCGGAGCTGAGGGGCAGGAAGAAGGAAAGGGCGGGCAGCAGCGGCGCACCGCGCAAAGCCCAGCCTAAGCCCCAACCCAGGGCGGCCCCAGGATCGGCCGGTGTACGTCTTGAAGCCGCGAGGAGAGCGGCACCGATCGTTGCTTTGCCAGTGGCCCCCTCCTCGTCCGCTGCGCCACCACAGCAGCGAGGAGAATTGTGGACCACGGTCCTGGGCCGCAAAGCCACGCAGGCGGCGAAGAAGGAGGCGCAACGCGCGGTGGGCCCCGCCCAAGGGGCGAAGAAGACATCGAGCAGGCCATCAGTGGCCCCGAGAACGATGAAGTCAGGGGTCGCACAACAGACCGAGAAGAGAAAGGTCAGGGTTCCGCGCCCGCCAAGGACAGCGGCGGTGACCCTGACCGTGCCACCAGGGGGGGAGGCGACATATTCCCAGGTCCTCAAAAAAGCGAGAGAGGCGATTCCCCCCCAGCGGTTAACCGAGCTGGGAATAACGGAAGTGAAAATAAGAAAGGCGGCCACCGGGGGCCTGGTCCTGGGTATCCCAGGGCAAGAGGGAAAGGCGAAGGCGGCCAATTTGGCTGGCCAATTACGAGAGGTGTTTAGAGACTCGGAAGTCAAAATTGCCAATCCGGTGAAGACGACCGAGATCCGTCTTTTGAATCTGGATGATTCGATCGAAAAAGAGGAGGTGGCCCAGGTCCTGGCGGAGCTAGGAGAGTGCTCCGTCGAAGACATCAAAGTGGGAGAAATAAAGAGGGGCCGCAACTCTATGGGGACAATCTGGGTCCGGTGCCCCCTAACCACCGCCAGAAGAGCGGAGGCAGCGGGACGCGTCAAAATAGGGTGGACAGCGGCCAGGGTCGACGTACTACCGGCCAGGCCTATGCACTGCTACCGCTGCCTCCAGAGGGGGCACACGGCCCAGCAGTGCAGCGAGGAAGTCAATCGTTCCACAAGATGCTACGCTTGCGGAGAAGGGGGGCACAGGGCAGCGAACTGCACCAACAAACTTAAGTGCCCCCTATGCAGCGACCTCGGACGACCCAGTGCCCACCGTCTGGGTTCAGCCGGATGTGTGCCGCCGCAGAGGAGGAGGAAAACACAGGTAACTGAAAAGGAAAAGGAGAAAAAAGCAGCAGCGCCTGTTGGAGAAAAGGGTGGGGACAACTCACCTGAAGGGGGGAAACGGGGGGGTGACTTACCTTCAATACTACCTTGTCCGCGGTACCTGAAACGGAAAAGGGGAGGGGTAGCCTACCGGTCGAGGGGGAAAGGGCGCATATCGCTACTGGGGACGTCGCGTCACAGCGGGCTACTTCAGCCGATGAAAGCGCCATGGAGGTGGCTGAGGACCGTGAACAGTGATGGGGCCATTGAGCCCCATTTTACAGAGCAACGCGAACCACTCGGCGAGGGCCCAGGACGTCTTCCTGCACACCCTCGCCGAGTGGAACTGTACGTTGGGGATAGTTGCGGAACCCTACCGCGTCCCGGACCAGCCTAACTGGTTCGCGGACGCGGAGGGCCGCGCCGCGACAGTGGCTATAGTGTCGCGTGGGGTATCCGGCTCCCCCCCCTGTACCGCGATTGCAGCGGGTAGGGGAGCCGTCGCGGTGCGCTGGGGGGACGTAGCGGTGGTGGGCGTCTACGCTCCACCCAGCTGGCCTCTCGCAGAGTACGAGGAGTTGTTGGATAGGGTGGGGCAGTTAGCGTCGCGTTGCCCCACCCAACGCGTTCTGGTCCTCGGGGACTTCAACGCGAAGGCTCGCGAGTGGGGTTCCCCGAGGACCGACGCGAGAGGCCGGGTAACCCTGGATTGGGCGGCGGCGCAAGGGCTCCTGTTGCTCAACAGGGGCTCGGCGAGCACATGCGTGCGGCCTCAGGGTGAGTCTGTGGTAGACTTGTCCTGGGGCTCCCCTGCGGTCGCGCGCATGGTTGCGAGCTGGCGGGTGGAGGAGGAGACTGAAACATTAAGTGACCATCTTTACATCCGCATCCAGTTCTCCTCCGAAACCCGGCGTCGCCGGGGTGGACGCCCACCGCCGAAAAGATGGGCGCTGAGGAGGCTAAATAGTGACATGATGGTGGCTGCGGCCCTCGCGGTTAGCTGGCCGGCTTCTCCGGCTGGGGAGGTCGCGGACGTCGAGAGCGAGGCTCAGTGGTTCCGGGGCACCATGCAGGATATCTGCGACGTAGCGATGCCCCGGGCCACCCCTTGCCCGCGTCGGGCGGCGTACTGGTGGACGGGGGAGATAGCGCAATTGCGCAGTGCATGTCTCCCATTGCGTCGCCGGTATTTGCGCGCCCGACGGAGACGCAACCGCGACCCCGCGAGGGAGCAGCAACTTTGGGGCTGCTACCGGGAGGGGGTAGCGGCTTACAAGAAAGCCATCAGGGAGTCCAAGGATCGAGCCTGGGACGAGTTCCTCGGCTCTCTTGAGCGGGACCGGTGGGGTCGGCCTTATAAATTAGTTATGGGGAAGTTGCGGCCATACACCCCACCGGTTACGGAGAGCCTCGACCCCCAGCTACTGGAGCGCGTCGTGGAAACTCTATTTCCGCGTGACGAAAATCCACCGGCGCGTTCCGGGTCGTCGGCCCGCCTTCAGTGGACCGACGATATGGGGGTCTCGGACGAGGAGCTCGTCTATGCCGTCAAGAGGGTCAGTGCACGCAACACCGCACCAGGCCCTGACGGCATCCCGGGCCGGGCTTGGGCCTTGGCACTCCCATTTTTGGGTGAAAGACTCAGGGGCCTCTTCAGCGCTTGTCTGAAGCACGGGAAGTTTCCGGACGAATGGAAGAAGGGACGGCTGGTCCTCCTTAAGAAAGACGGAAGACCGGAGGAGGAGCCCTCGGCGTACCGGCCGATAATTTTGCTAAATGTGGTCGGTAAGATCTTTGAAACTGTCATAGCTAAGAGATTGACAGATCACCTCTCCGGAGATGGTCCGGACGTGGCCGAATGGCAATACGGCTTTAGGAAGGGGCGAAGTACAATCGACGCGATTCAGCGAGTGAGAGATATCGCCCAGTCGGCCACGTCCAGGGGCGGGGTGGCGGTGGCTGTATCACTGGATATAGTCAACGCATTCAACACCCTGCCCCACAGGGCGATAATAGCGGGACTTGAGAGACACCAGGTTCCCCCGGAGATAAGGTTCATTATAGAGGACTATCTCCGTGAGAGGTGGATCGTGTGCGTAGATCGGTCGGGCGCCGAGCGGAGTTGGAAAGTCGAGCGGGGCGTGCCCCAGGGCGCGGTACTCGGACCGCACCTGTGGATCGTGGGGTACGACCCCGCTCTGAGGGCCCCACTGCTACCGGGATTATATTTAACTTGCTTCGCGGATGATACGCATATCCTGGCAGTGGGGCGAGATTGGTCGAGGACCAGCCGTCTCGCCGAGTTGGGTGCAGCGGTGGTCGTTGCCGAGATTCGGGCGCTCGGGCTGGAGGTGGCTCCCCACAAAACAGAGGCCATGGCTTTCTGCCATAGGCGTGGGGACCGCCCTCCGCCCGGAGCGTTGGTCCGGGTAGGCGGGGCCGATGTCCAGATCGGTTCCGAGATGAGATATCTCGGACTCCGGCTGGACAGCCACTGGAGATTCAAGGCCCACTTCGACGCGTTGGCCCCCAGGTTGGAGCGTGTTGCGGGCGCGTTGGCGCGCCTATTGCCCAACCTGCGGGGTCCTAGTGAGAAGGTGCGCCGGCTCTATATGGGGGTCGTGCGGAGTATGGCCCTATACGGCGCCCCTGTTTGGGCTGCCGACCTGGCTGCCAGTCGCCGCTCGCAAGGTGTTTTGCGAAAAGTGGAACGGCGGCTGGCGGTCAGGGTGGTGATGGGGTACCGCACGGTATCCTACGAGTCGGCTATGGTTCTGGCTGGGGTAATTCCCTGGCGACATCAGGCCGAGGTGGAGGCAGCGGTATACAGATACCGCTGCACTCTCCGAGAGGAGGGCATAGTAGAGGGTGCCCAGCCAGGACCCAGCGTCGAAGAGGTGCGGCTCCAGGCCCGACGCGCTGCTGTCTCCCGCTGGAAGGACGAGTTGTCCTCCAGCGGGGCCGTGGGGAAGCGCGCTGTCGGGGCGGTCCATCCGCGACTGGAGCAGTGGATGGACCGCGGCCACGGGAGGCTTTCGTTCCGGGTCACGCAGGTGCTCACCGGGCATGGTTGCTTCGGGGAGTACCTGTGCCGGATCGGTAGGCAACGATCACCGGATTGTTACGAGTGTGGCGCTGGGCGCGATGACGCCCAGCATGTTTTGAGTGGGTGCCCTGCATTTGCGTGGCAGCGGCACCAACTGGCGTGTGAGCTTGAATGTGATCTCGAGTGTTTGAGTGAAGTGGTTGAGCGCATGCTAAAAAGTGATGAGGGATGGAAGGCCGTCGCCTCCTTCTGCGAGAAAGTGATCTCGCGGAAGGAGGAGGCGGAGCGTGAAAGAGAGAGGCGTGGTGTGATTGTGTTGAGGAGAGGGAGACGAGGGCGATCCGCTTCTCGGGCGCCCTCTTGAGGGTAGTGGGCGGCGCGGCTTCTCCGCGTCGCCCGCACGGCGTGAATGGTGGGTAACTGGATGTGTGCGTGTGTGTGCGTGTATGTGTGTGTGTATGTGTAGTTTAAGTTGAGAGGAGTGGTGGGATGGGGATCGCGCCGCCCTCCCCGGCGTCGGTCCTCATCCCCTTGTGCGAGTGTAGGCGGTCTCGGTCCGGGGTGTCGGAGTTCCCGGGATTGACCGAGGCCGCCATGGCCGCAGGTGTCATGGGCGGGGGCCCATGGCACCATTGCACGCGGCCAGGTGTGTGGAGACGACGGCGGGCGTGATGACGTCGTCGGCTCCCATAAGGGTGGGGTGGGACTTATTGCTGTGGGGAGGCTTCTCCTCCCCACGAGATGGGCGATGGTTTTTGTCGCATGGCGGCATTTTGGCGGGCTGTGGCGACGAATATGGCACGATCCCATAGCCCGCCATGCCGCCGAGGGTGGGCATCACCGAGGGGTTTTAGTGGGTACGAATCCCACACTACCCCCGCTCCTCCCCCGGGGAGTGGGGGCGTCTTTCGAAGATTTCCCCTCGTAAAGAAAAAAAAAAAAAAAAAAAGGTTCTGACTCCCCATTGGTACCATTATCAAAAAATTTTTCATTTTTTAATTGCAAAGTATTGTTATTGCAAAAAAACCGGCAACTTTTGAAATAAACTTTTCTCGATTTTAGTGCGCTTTTAATATCTTATCACGGACATGATTCTGAATAATTTTATTCATATAAAAATTTCGCGGAAAGCTTTAGTTTTCGAGATATTAGCGAAAAATTGTTGTTAACTTTTGAAATCAACTTCGACGATTTTAATGTCCTTCGAATATATTGTTAGGTGCGTGGTTCTGGACAACTTTTTCCTCTTGCATAATTGATGGAAAGCTTTTGTTTTCGAGATATTAGCGAAAATTGTTGTTAACTTTTGAAACCAACTTCGAACGATTTTTGTCCTAATACGTTATTAGTGGCGTGATTCTGAACGAGTTTTTCCTTATGCATAATTCACGGAAAACTTTAGTTTTCCTGATATTAGCAAAAAACTATTGTTATTAATATTAGTGGAACGCTCCGTGCTATGCACGGGAAAGACAAGAAAGGGCAATTACAATGCACTGTATCAAAACACTAACTAAGCTTTGCCGCTTTGACGCGCGACTTATGCAGCAAGATGAGTTCACGCTGACGTTGGTGTATTATTCCCATTGCTTGGTACAGTCTCCGTATCGTTCTAAAAATGCATCAATTTGATTTGTTAGAAAATTTGTTGCGCAGGATCTGCTATTATTTTATGGATACTTTGAGCCTTGCGCAGTCCTAAACCGTAAGAGATACACATGCGCAGTAAATTTTTGCAAGGAAAGTTAACAAAGAACAAATGGATGAAGCACCCTCAATCATGATGTAATTAGTTTGTACTTGTCCCTGAAAGAGTGTCCCTTATTTTTTTTTTTATGCATGTTCGCCGGTTTTTTCCTAGGTGGGTGGTGCGATCGGAACAAAGCCTTTCGCATCTTGTAGAGTCTGACTTCCCATTGGTACCATTACCAAAAATTTTTTCATTTTTTAGTTGCAAAGAATTATTATTGCAAAAAATATTAAAAAACGAATATCCATGTTATCTTTTACATAATTATGTTCATGGCATTTACGCAGACAAAAAAGAGCCCGGAAGAACTGTCTCACAGTATCCTATACAATTCTCCCCATTCCACTAAAAAGCGTGAAATAAAATAATTTTAAGAAAAAAAATACGCCGACTTCGAAATGCACTAAAAAGTATAAAATAATTTCTATTTCCTAATGAAGTAATTTCTATTTCATTCAATCATACAATTACGTAACAGATATGAATGAAACCTATTTACTCGTTAGGTATTATATTAAATACATTTCAACCTTTTCGGAGGCGGCGCAAAATTAAAAGATTATTTTGAATATGTTATTTAATCTTGCGCCGCCTCCGAAAAGGTTGAAATGTATTTAATATAATACCTAACGAGTAAATAGTTGTTCAGAATCGTGTCCCTGATAACATATTAAAAGGACATGAAAATCGTCCAAAGTTGATTTCAAAACTTTTCAACAATTTTTCGCTAATATCTCGAACACTAAACCTTTCCGCGAAATTTGTATAGGAACAAAATTGTTCAGAATCATGTCCGTGATAAGATATTAAAAGCGCACTAAAATCGAGAAAAGTTTATTTCAAAAGTTGCCGGTTTTTCGAAATGCACTAAAAAGTATAAAATAATTTCTATTTCATTCAATTATACAATTACGTCACAGATATGAATGAAACCTATTTACTCGTTAGGTAGTATATTAAATACATTTCAACCTTTTCGGAGGTGGCGCAAAATTAAAAATACCTCAGTAAACGTTGCTGCCAATAACCAGTTAATTGTGGTATGGCGTATTGGAAATTAATAAATCCTGAGAAAGAATACGAACCATTATAGGTATATCTGGTAATATACGTAAATGTAACGACTGCATCTTCATTTCGCAACGTTTCTGATATACATGAAATTGAATCGACTTCGTTCGCATGTGGAAGCCATGGATCTAAGAACCTATAAACGGAGCCCACGACGCGGGAATTACCAAATTTGCCGCAGATGGGCTCTATCTTTATAGTATATGCGGCGATCGAGTCTTTCCGTCGCATACTGTATAAATCTAGCCCTTTGCGGACTACCGCCGCATATATGCGTTCTGCGTGACTCATCAAATTGGCCGAAAAACTCATTGTTAAACCCAGAGTCTGAGTCTCTGAGTTTTGGGTATTGCACTTCGTGCCGTCTAACTCCGAAGGACTACCCGACTGATTCGGGAATAAAAAACTAAGTCTGTTGGTTACTAACTGATATATTCTAAGTGGAAACTGATTGAGACAAGATTTGCTGAGCTGAAACTGTTGCTGATACGAGTGCTAAAGATTTCTGATTTTTCCTGACAATATTCGCTTCGACGTCAAGTCGGTTTCGCGCACCACCTCTTTCTCCTAAAAAGAGGGTGGGTCCTAATTCTAAGTTCGCTATTTCTTAAAACTAAGGTGACCAATACCATGTCATCCCCTTCCAGTGCGCCCAAAGCGCGGTACATCCCTGGAGCGGCGGTGACAGGCTGGTCACTGTCGCCAACGCATGTTTGGCAACATCGGGGAAATTCCGTCAGGTCAAGATCCTTGGGGACACTAATTTCTGAATTTTTAAGGAACCCTCTGGAATACGACTTTATGATACCCGGGCTGAAGCAAAAAACTGAACAATAACTAAATTTCTAAGTGACCTTATGTGCCGCATACTGGCTGCAGGCCGGCCTGCTGAAACTCATAAAGAGGAAAAAACTAACGGTTACAAATGACTCTACGAATATTTAGCCGTATCATAAAGTTGTCCCCTTGATGTCTTAACACTCATATACGAGGTGTGACACAAAAGTAACGAAACTGGGCCTGTAGCTTGAAAAAACAATGGAATTGGCAGCAATTGTTTTTTGTGGCATCATCCCACATACCTCCTCTATCCATGTTGCCAATTTCGATTGAATCGGTCATACCATTTGGAAGTATTGCGTTATTTAGTAAACACGTGCAACTGTATTCTGCCGGAAAAATGTCTAACGTAAAAATCGAACAGCATATAAACATCAAGTTTTTTGTAAAATTTGTTGAAATCTTTTGTAACATGTGATGAGGCTTGGGTTTCAAAATCAATATTCCACATTAATGGAATTGTAATGATTGAGTGGCTTCCCAGTGGTCAGACTGTTAACAAACACTATTACATTAAAGTCCTAAAAAGATTTAGTGAAAAAATTTGGAAAGAAAGGCCACAGTTATGAAGCGATGGATGGTCGTTGCACCAGGACAATGCATCCGCTCACATGGCACTGTCTGCCAAGTAGTTTCTGACCAGTAAAAATATTACTGTGATGGGGCATCCTCCTTATTCACCTGATATGGCTCCATGAGACTTTTCTTTATTTCCTAAAGTTAAATTTTACTTAATGGGAACCCATTTCACCTCAGTTAAAGAAGTTCAGGCAGAAACGGAGAATCTCCTAAAGGGACTTCCAAAAACCTCGTTCCAGAATTGTTACCAGCAATGGCAGCACCAAATGCAAAAGTGTGTGAATGCTGAAGGGGACTACTTTGAAGGTGATAATGTCACGGAGAACTGATTCTGCAGGTACAATGATTTATTGGACTAGTCTCGTTACTTTTGTCTCACACCTCGTATGCGTGTGGCGAAAACAGTTGATTGAGCCGAGAAACGCATATATGTGTCCCACGTAAATGCGTGGGTATGGCCGAGAAACTTAACTATGCGTTCCGCGAAAACAACTGATAGAGCCGAGAAACGCGTAGATGTGTGCATGCACATAAATCTGTGCATGTACATATAATATGTCCAGAATTTGACTTGGAATGCTATGAATGAAAACCGCGTTTAAGCAGAAATATGCGCTGGCAATTTGTAATGACTATCGCGGCACGAACTCGGCCCCACGGTACGGTTCACTTCGAACCGTCCCCTCCGCAAAGGGCTAGATAGCCCATAGTTACATTCTATACGCACTAACACCTACTTCGCGGCGTGCTGTCGAGTTATATGTATAGAAAAAAATAACTATACAAGCTTTGCCTATGTTCGGCTGTCCAAAGGTTGACATGTTCAAGAAAATCTTTTAATTATGCGCCGCCTCCGAAAAGGTTGAAATGTATTTAATATACTACCTAATGAGTAAATAGGTTTCATTCATATCTGTTACGTAATTGTATGATTGAATGAAATAGAAATTACTTCATTAGGAAATAGAAATTATTTTATACTTTTTAGTGCATTTCGAAGTCGGTGTATTTTTTTTCTGAAAATTATTTTATTATCCCACAACTCATACATAACGAGAAATCCGTCCTCCCGTGGGAGTGTTTTTATAAAATTTCCGCCGATCGGCTCTGTCGCCTCCATTTTGTACGAAAATGACAATGAAAAATTATTTTGTCGTAGTTCAATATGTGTTAAATAAACCCTTTGAAAAGAAATTCTTTTCCGTTTGTCGTTCGTCGAAAATAAATTGTCAAATTTAGGTCTTTTTTTCGGGCTCTAGAATGGTGTTACCCCTTAACGAAAACAGCTCCGATGACTTTGACCTTGACATATATTAAAAGTTCGCTCCCGTGAATGACCCACAAAAGGTTTTATCGATTGCGCATTGTTTATTAAAAAGTTATTAATAAAAATGTATTATTACTATTACACTACAATCTACGTACACGTTTTCTCAATGTGACTTTGACGAGCACACAGTTTATGGAGGTCACACTCTTGAGTATCCCCTGAAAAGTTTTAGTTGTCTCTCGTTTTTTATTAGAACGTTATTAGCATATAAAAATATTCGAATGCGCCAAAGGCCTTTACTGGAGAATGTATACGGTATCTGATACGTTTCTGATTGTATATATAATACAAATGTTACAATAGCTCAAACATTTTTAACTCTCTGAAATGTTGCATTACAATATAGTCAAACCATATTATTTGGAGCGGTGGTACAAGACGAGGTGCTTCGCCTGTCCCCTGCCCTAGAGTACGAATATAATTATTTTAAATAATTGATATTTTAAAATAATTATCTTCGTACTTTAGGGCAGGGAAGAGGTTACGCCCTCACACTGAAATAATACAGACTATCCCAACCTGATCTGTTTTTAAGATATAATAAAATATCCAGCCCAATTGGATTATATTATTTTTAGATTGCAGTAAGGAAGAGAAATATAGTCTATTAATTATCGATCTATTATATGATGTTTACATGCTAATAACTCTGAATTTTTCACAGTTTCTTAAGGACTTTTCGACGGATAAATATTTCTTGCTAAAATCACGGGTCTTTTTTAAACCTTTGAAGTGGTTGCGTGGATTAATTACGCGAAGTGTGACTTACACTACTTTATTAAAATAAACACTTAATTAATTTTTACAGACTAGAGTAATAGTAATAAACTAAGAACTAGAGACTATAAACTAATACTCTATAAAATTAGACTTTGTACAAGAGATATGTAAACGCGTCTTGACAAGATGACTTTCGGAGTGCTCGGCGTGCGAGCTGGACATCGACTGGTTAATTGATCCGCGAACCGGCCGATTTATTATAGTCAATTGTCTTTCTCGAAAAATCCTGCTCGCGAACGTTCTCGCGTGCGCCTCGTCGCACACGCCTAGTCGCGAATGTTCTTCCACGCTCGCGCCGTATAGCGAGCGTTCGCGAATGTTCTTTCACGCTCGTGCCGCATAGCGAGCGTTCGCGCGCGCGTCGAGAATTTACGGCGGCGGTCCGCCACACCTTCAACATTTTCAAACTTTAGCATTTTCAAATCTAATTGTTCAATGAGTTTATTAGATGAATTAATCCTGTTCCATTATTGCAATATTCGTAGATCGTCATTTTTCAGTCCTTCTATTTATTCTTTTTGCTTAAAACTACAAATCTAAATTTCATTCGTTTCATAGCACCTTCATTCAACACAAAAGGGGGTCAAACCTGCTAATTCGAATTACATATACTCGAAATTTCAACTTGTTTGAAACAGTTTATTATTGTTAGCCATTAAATACCACAAGGTAATTCAAAGGAAAACCCGCGGAGGACCTCGAGGGTACGCAGGTCAATTTAGTTTTGAAACGAATTGAGGATACAGGTATCTACAGAAGTTTCAAGTACGTATTTTTTCTCGTTCAAAAGCGGGCTATTGATAGTGGAATGGTCTGTGCGTATAATTAGTCAGTACTTGCTTAAATTCTTAAGTATTTTTAATTGACTATTTGGTTGGATACACTATTACAAATTCCGTTCCCTGGTACTTTCCTAAAATTAGGATAACATACAGTTAGGCTCATGATAACTCTTGAAGCATTACAAATACTTCCATTGTTTCAACACTTGCTATACACAATTAATTATAATTTACCTTTATAACATTGTCTTTTCACTTTATACCAACTACATTTTGTATATTTTAAACATTGATTATTTAAAACTATAGGCGCCGAGTACATTTTATTAAAATTCCTAGTTAGTTATGTAACGAGGCATATTTTCTTTTCTTTGTTTTCTCTTACTGTTTTTTTCCTATGCCTCGTTACGAGGAGCCCCCAAATTGCCGGCCTCACTCCTTCGCCTGAGCGGATCCCTCGCCGCTGGGGCAGGAATGTGTGAGAGAGAGTTTCTTTTCTTTTTTTGTTGTACCAGCGTTTTGTTTTTATTTATTTTATTATTGCGTCTTCCTCTTTTTTGTTATTCAACGCGATTCTTTTTCCCCCTCCCCGCCCTCCATCTGCCGAAGAGGAGTTGCCGTCCCCGGTCGCGGGGAACCTCTCCCTGAGCGACAGTGGCACGGGATAGGCCCACCGAAGACGGAGTCGCCGGCTGTCCGGTCGTGGCGCCACCCCGTCATCCTCCGCGGGGACGACCGGCAGCCCATCATCGAGGAATGCCAGGTCTGGCGACGAGCTACCTCCCAACCGCCACCTTGAGAGGGCCCCAGGACCTGATCGCAAGGCATGATGTAATGGCCCATCCCCGACGCCGAAATCCTCGGGATGGGGGAACACTGCGTACCGGGGAAAAAGAAGAACAAGATCGGGAGAAGTAAGCGAGCTGCCGCGGAATCGAAAGATACGCAGAATTTCGCCAAAGTCCCCCGCCAAGTTTCGTTTTACAATTGCGCGTTAAATTTTTGGTTTTCTGTTAATTTGTTTTTGGTTTATTTCATTCTTTTCCTTTTCCCTTTTCTTTTCGTGTGTGTGCGTTTTTCTTTTCTGTTGTGAACGGTCATTTACCGTGGTGTGCTGTGTGTGTGGATTCGTCGCCGCCCCGGTGGATACTATAAGGGCCACTGCGCCGGACCAGGTAGGGTTCGCCTCCTGACCTGTTATTCTTTGTTTTTTTCTTTCGTTTGGGCGAGGGCGATAGGACCACTAGCCCCAGCGACGAGGACCCTAGAGGCCGCGGAATTCTTACATATAGAATATTTTCTTTTTCTTTCTTTTTGTATTTGGTACATCTAGGACTAGCGTCCCCTTATCTATTCACGACCCCCAAGAAAGGGCAGGACTCCGTTTTGGCTTATCTCCGAATCGATCGAAGCGACGATGTCTATGAGCGAAGAAAACTAGAAATAAAAAATCTATAAACTAGACAACTCGCGTTGCATCATCTATCGACTAGATCTACAAATATATCTAAACTCTATTAGCCACCTATTCCTATTCCTATTACCAACCAACTTTTGACAGACAAAGGACGCGAAGGCATCGTTGCCGGATTGTGACGCTGTTGCCATATCTATCAATCTATTTTTAGACGTCAAGCAAATTTTAGAAATACGAGCTCGAGCCAAGTTTCCTAATCCTAGCGAGCGCGACTCGAGGAAAGAGGGAGGGGATGATCAAAAATGCACTTGTGCCAAATGAAATATCCAATACGACAGTCGATAGCATATCAGAAAAAGACATCTTACATCAAGTTTCAACCCCTTATCTCAACCATGGGGGCAGTAAACAGGGAAAAACAAAATTTCGGTTTTTGGCTTATTTTGCCTATTTAATCTCGTACAAAAATTCCGAAAAAATTCTAAAACATTGAGATTGACATAGCACACATTACAGAATTTTTTCACATTTTTATATTGCAAACTGTAGTTGTAAAAAATGAAAAACCGCATTTATTAATTTTACGTCGTATCTATTTATATTTAGAAACGGAAAAGTAATATTGCAACAGCATTATTAGCGAAAGCGGTAGGACTCTTGCCTTGCAATTGGTGGATGTTTTCTAGGCGTGGGATCGAATCCCCGTTAGTTTGTGGAATCCTTTAGTTTTTCATGTTATGTTTTTAATTTTCTTTTTTGTAATACTTTTAATATGGGTTGGGTTAGGTGATATTGTCCATAATAGTTCCAGTATTATATACTATTGCATATAATATTATATACAATTTCTTGATAATTATTCATAATTATTTCAAATATATTTTATAATAAGAAGATGAATTGACGAGTCAATAAAGAAAATATAAAAATTCGACGAAGGGCGTCATCGTTACGGTGACGCATCTTCTCCGTCGGAGATTTTGAGGCTGAGCACCGCACAAGGAGGTGGAAAGGCGAGCGGACTGACTTCTGAACCGCGAAGCGAACGAGTTGATTCTTTTTTCGTTGTGTTACGAGTTTACCTTTATTTTTAATTAAAAATATATTATAAAATTTCTTGTTATATATTGTAATCCTACAGAATTAACAGCCGGCAAGAGGTAATGTGTTATATTATTTTCTGTTATAAAAATTCGGTGCAATGTAATTCGTTTATTACGACTATTAGAAAACAAATTTGCAAGAAATTGCGTAGGTAAACGCGTAGGGTCGGCTGCTACGATTCTTATGGTTCTGAGTTCGATTCCGGCAACCGATATATCGCACTTTTTTCTCTCCAATTCCATAATATTATGTCGTAAATGAGATCCGATGATTCTAATAATGAATTGTGGAGAATAAAAAATTCTCCAAAATCTAACGATTAAACATTTTTATTCTTGCACCAGAGTCTATTGTAAGATTTTATTTTGCTTTGGTATATGCACTATATGATTTAAACTTATATTTAGTCTAGCTGTAAGAATTTCGGTGTGTATGAAATGAGATAATGAGTTGTTTGCCTGAGTCCGATTGAATGCTACGTAGCGTTTGCGAGAGGATGTTTAGATGATCGGATCGAGTGTCGCGTTGGGTGTCTGTTCCGTGGAGCTATAAATATATAGTTTTAACATGAAATACAGTCCACTCATGTTTTTTATTTATTTAATCTCTGTAATTGTTGTCTTGTTCGTCGTATGTAGAAATTGATTCTCGCAATTCTGAACTGACTTGCACCATCTCTGAATCTCTGTCCCGTGTCTTCACCAAACCTCCTGTGGTGCTTTCTGCGAAGTCAGAGATGAGACCTATCAAGAGGTCCTCTCATTAAACATACTTCAAGGACGTGGGTTCCCAATGTATCGGGCTTGAACTATATACTAGTTACCACGTGCACCACAGCAGCAGGATTCTAACAGCCTATCTACGGCTGTTCAAAACTAATGTCATATCTTTTCAAAGGTCAAACAACCACTTGATTGGTTACCTTTGATGACATTCATGCTAGACCAACTTCCGGAAGCTCAATCGCTAATCAGATTGGACAGGACAGAGAAATGAATCAGTTTACAAGAAACTAATAAGAGAACAAGTTCAGTTCAGACAATTGTGAATATTACTATTACAATCTATAGCGAACAGACACATTCAGAGTGAAAAAGTTTTTCAAAGTGACGATCACTTGCATTTCGTCTAGCGATCAGAGCAGTTCCATTTATCAATCGAGTTCCAGTTTTTCTCTTCAAGCATTATTTCATTTTTAAAAGAAAGGCATTTTAGACTCTTGAAACATCCTTACTTCCGTAAAAGGAGTAAGGAACGCGATTAGTGCAAAGATTAATCAGTAATAAACGAACAAAAAATCGCATTATTGAACAGTGTCCGAGTTCGAGGAATGATTCCGGGCGAGAATGCGTCAGCGTGCGTGGGGATGAATGTTTTTTCGTGCGAGTCAGTTCATCACTGTTTGCGGAAGCGAATGGTCGAAGACCATCTCTGTTAATAAAGCACGGAAAAGTTAAAGGTGGAAAATTGAGATTTCTATTTTCCCTGAACAGTTGAATTACGTGATGCGCGCAATGCAATGCACAGTGTCATACCTTGTCCCGAAAATTGTACGCAGTTACCGACAGTTTCGTATTTTCATCGACGTTGTAGGTAATGTGGCCAAAACCGCGACAACATGCGACTAATACTACAAGCGCTCCAAGTAAATAATCGTGAAACTATAATTGCATGGCGGAACATCGTTGACAGGCGCCGGTGTGCAAAATCGTATTTTCGATCTTACGTCTTTCAGAAGTGATAAATTGACAAAAAATGGACCAATCCGACATCGTACCTGTACGATGGCACAGCACCGTACAAGTTAGGGTCGCTATAACTGCCTCATCATTAACCTCGACTCTTAAAAAGGCAATAGGAAAATACATTTTAGCATCCACCATAAAGCAATCCTGAAGTCATCCGTCCTAATCCCAATCCGCGTACCGCTACAGACCCATCATAAAATTTCCGGAAAAACTCAAAAAGTACCGTTTCCCTTGCCATCCCTACTGCCACCTTTTTTCCTCCACTCCTTCCTTCCACCCTTGTTAATTTCCAGAACTCCTAACCCAATCAAAACTCCAAAATTCCCTCTTTTTTACATAGTACCTTCCTCCTTTTCCCATCATCCCACCACAGACATCTCTCAATAAGTTTTCCTTCTTAGAAACACACCGAAACACAGACAGATTGAATTAAACATCAGAACAAGCAAAACATCGAATCAAGTCAAATCACCGACATACACATTTGTAGCAATTAGAATTAAGAATTAGTTTAAATAAATTAAGTGTTAAGTTTAAACACCAGTAATCTTTTAACACCATACAAACTCGTCCTCACGACATTAAGTTGCCGTCGAGCACAGCGATCGAGTAGGAGCTCAAACTATATTTTCATTTACCACCAACCGAGTTCGCGATCGTACAGTACCATTACAGTAATGTCGCGTTGCTATCGTTTTCGGTGAATAAATCTCTAAATTTTGCGTAAAAGCGAAACTACGGCGCAACACATACGGTGTCTAGGAGCGGCCATCTTGACTGTCAAAATCTATGTCTGTCTCACGTGTACGTCAGAAGAATTTTTCGTTTTATTCAGAATGTGATGTTTATTGACGTACAATCGATAGCAGCGCGATATTGTGGATAGCTAACGGTGCTCAAGTTATCCTCAGAAAGTGAATTTATGCAATTTTCGAGACGTGAGATCGAAAGTACGAAATCGGACCTCTCTCTCGCACATCGCCTATACGTGCATGCGCCGCTATGTGTTAGTGTACATGCACAGTTACTGCGGAGTCCTGCCCTTAGGTGTTGCGTTTATCTTTTCTTTTTTAACCGACTTCGAAAAAGGAGGAGGTTACTCAATTCGATCAGTATATTTTTTATTTTTTTTTATTTTTTTTTTTTATTATTATTTTTATTTTCTATGTGTGCCCGCCTATTACGCCTAGCTGGATGCACCGATCGGAACGAAACCTTTTGCATCTGGTAGGTTCTGACTCCCCATTGGTACCATTATCAAAAAATTTTTCATTTTTCAATTGCAAAAAAACCGGCAACTTTTGAAATAAACTTTTCTCGATTTTAGTGCGCTTTTAATATCTTATCACGGACATGATTCTGAACAATTTTGTTCATATAAAAATTTCGCGGAAAGCTTTAGTTTTCGAGATATTAGCGAAAAATTGTTGAAAAGTTTTGAAATCAACTTTGGACGATTTTAATGTCCTTTTAATATGTTATCAGGGGCACGATTCTGAACAACTTTTTCCTTATCCGCAATTAAGGGGAAGCTTTAGTTTTCGAGTTATTAGCGAAAAACTATTGTTACTAATACAGTATTCACTCCGTAAATGTTACTTTTGCCGGTCTCGATTGTACATTTACGGTAGAGGTCCTACATTCTTTGTAGTGTGCCGAACGTAGAAAGAGACAGCCATGCAAAAGACAAAGAGGGATAGAGTTTCGAGCGTTCGGCAAACATGAAAGACTCGTGCGTGTTCTGTCTTAAATTTAAAAATTAAAATTCTTTATTTTTGGTTTTTCGTCAATGAAACTTTTACCATCGTATTTGTCTCGTTTTTCTGATTAAAATGACACCAAACACGATATGATTACGATCGTAATTACTTATGTAACAAGCCATAAAAGTTTGGGATGTAACATTTACGGTAGAGGTGCGAATTCCTTCTAGAGGCTTGCTATACAAGTAATTATGATTTTAATTATACCGTGTTTGGTACCATTTTAATCAGAAAAACGAGACGAATACGATAATCAAAGCTTCATTGATGAAACTCCAAAAATAAAGAATTTTGATTTTTGAATTTAAAAGGCAGAAGACGCACGAGTGTTTCATATTTGCCGAACGCGTCAATCTTCTGCTTTTCTTTCTTTTCCATTCGCCGTCCTCTTTTACGTTAAAAACTTTAATCACTCGTTACACACACAATTGTTAACGTAATTATATCATGTTTGGTGTCATTTTAATCAGGAAATCTAGACAAATACAACAGTAAAAGTTTCATGAAAAAATAGTAAGAAATAAGAAAGTTACAATCTTTTCTTTTGCTTGCATTAGTTGTGTCTCACCGATATTCTATCCTCGTCGTTTCGGCGACCGATCGTGTTTCATTCTTGACTGATTTCGAGGGGGATCCCCCAGTAGTGGGGATGCAATTTTAACATTTACGGTATAAATCTTTTTAACATTTACAGAGTGAATACTGTATATTGAATTCTACGTATGCCTCCGTGCCTCTGGTGGTGTATGAGTCAACATGCAATCGCCGATTTTATTTACCAATTTTACAACAATTAATAAAAAAAAAAAATTGAAAAACGAATATCCATGTTGTCTTTTACTTAATTATGTTCATGGCATTTACGCGGACAAAAAAAAAGCCCGGAAGAACTGTCTCACAGTATCCTATAAAATTCTCCCCATTCCACTAAAAAGCGTGAAATAAAATAATTTTAAGAAAAAAAATACACCGACTTCGAAATGCACTAAAAAGTATAAAATAATTTCTATTTCATTCAATCATACAATTACGTCACAGATATGAATGAAACCTATTTACTCGTTAGGTAGTGTATTAAATACATTTCAACCTTTTCGGAGGCGGCGCAAAATTAAATAACATATTCAAAATAATCTTTTAATTTTGCGCCGCCTCCGAAAAGGTTGAAATGTATTTAATATAATACCTAACGAATAAATAGGGAATAAATAGGTTTCATTCATATCTGTGACGTAATTGTATGATTGAATGAAATAGAAATTATTTTATACTTTTTAGTGCATTTCGAAGTCGGTGTATTTTTTTTCTTAAAATTATTTTCTATTTGTACAGCTCGCGCGTATCGTGAGCCCCCGCGCCGCGAAAGCCTCCTTCGCGATTGGCGAGTTGACCCCTGTTTCCTCCGGCGCAGTTTGTACCGCGTGCGGCCCACTCCGTTTTTTTCTTCCGTTTGCGTGGCCTACTTTGGGCCTGAATAAAGTTTCTTTTTGTTGGATACATAATCGCGGGTCACCTACTCATTTTCTGACCCCCTCTGACTTCCGCTCCCAATCGAGCAGCCGGAAGAGCGATTCCCTCGGACGCGTGCATTTGCACTGGCACCCCGTGAAAGAAATCGTCCGTGGGTGTGAGCGTCGTTACGTGGAAGGCTGCTTTCGTTGGTTGCTCCCCACCCTAAGGAACCTCTTCCTAGTTCTCCCACCGATCCGTCACAGTTATTTATTGTAACTGTTAAATTCGTGTGTATTAATGTACTAAGTTTTTACTAATGACTGGATAAATGCTGACTTTGCTTTTCTACGATAACTAATTTATTAATGTTTGGTTGTTTGATGTTACAAAAATTCCGTGTTAAAACTATCGATTTATGATTTTTATAAATGTTCGACTGTGGGCGTGTGTTGGTGATAAACAAAATTAAGGTGGAAAAATGTCGCTGTCCAATTATAATTTGTGGATGATGTTATTGCCTTCGGTTTTGGGTCATTGGTTGCTGTAAGTATAATATTTAATATACAGCTATATGTGATTAAGTATACTTAATAACATAGAAAATATTGTTCTTTTTATTTCTATCTTTCAAGTGTACGAATACTTTTGTCTTCTACTGTATGTGGTGCTGTGGGCGCTATAGACTCTTTCATATTAGTTAGATAAAATAAATATGCATAAAACTTAATCCATATTCGTAGAAAACATAATACCTAGTTATTTTGGAATAAGTATGTTAATTATAACTATTGTTTGTACGAATGTAAATGCTAGTAAAAACTTCCGCATTTGCATCGATTATTAAATTGTACGCTAAGACTAACAAATCAAAATTAACATTATGTAGGTAATGGTTCCCATGTCATCATATGTGGGAAAGTTTACTCGTTGTGATGAAACTGATATAGAGTTAGTTGTTATACTGAATTTAATGAGACAATGGCCACAAATGATGAAGTGAGTACAAATGGTACATTTGTTCTTTGTAAAAGGACAAGAGCTTTTGAAATTTTGCCTCAATGTTCATTATATTGAAAAAATAAAGTTGTAGCCATCTTATACGCAGGTTAGGATACTCGGGCAAAGGTAATCGAAAGGATAACAGGAATGCTGGAACATGGAGTATTTATTTTGGAGGTTAGGAGAGCATACAGGAATTTCTTTCTCTATTTACGCAAAGAACATAATACGATTATATAACTCTCTCTCTCTCTCTCTCTCTCTCTCTCTCTCTCTCTCTCTCTCTCTCTCTCTCTCTCTCTCTCTCTCTCTCTCTCTCTCTCTCTCTCTCTCTCTCTCTCTCTCTCTCTCTCTCTCTCTCTCTCTCTCTCTCCCCCTGCCTGCCTGCCTGCCTGCCTGCCTGCCTGCCTGTCCTGTCTGTCCTGTCTGTCTGTCTGTCTGTCTGTCCTGTCTGTCTGTCCTGTCTGTCTGTCCTGTCTGTCTGTCCTGTCTGTCTGTCCTGTCTGTCTGTCCTGTCTGTCTGTCCTGTCTGTCTGTCCTGTCTGTCTGTCCTGTCTGTCTGTCCTGTCTGTCTGTCCTGTCTGTCTGTCCTGTCTGTCTGTCCTGTCTGTCTGTCCTGTCTGTCTGTCCTGTCTGTCTGTCCTGTCTGTCTGTCCTGTCTGTCTGTCCTGTCTGTCTGTCCTGTCTGTCTGTCCTGTCTGTCTGTCCTGTCTGTCTGTCCTGTCTGTCTGTCCTGTCTGTCTGTCCTGTCTGTCTGTCCTGTCTGTCTGTCCTGTCTGTCTGTCCTGTCTGTCTGTCCTGTCTGTCTGTCCTGTCTGTCTGTCCTGTCTGTCTGTCCTGTCTGTCTGTCCTGTCTGTCTGTCCTGTCTGTCTGTCCTGTCTGTCTGTCCTGTCTGTCTGTCCTGTCTGTCTGTCCTGTCTGTCTGTCCTGTCTGTCTGTCCTGTCTGTCTGTCCTGTCTGTCTGTCCTGTCTGTCTGTCCTGTCTGTCTGTCCTGTCTGTCTGTCCTGTCTGTCTGTCCTGTCTGTCTGTCCTGTCTGTCTGTCCTGTCTGTCTGTCCTGTCTGTCTGTCCTGTCTGTCTGTCCTGTCTGTCTGTCCTGTCTGTCTGTCCTGTCTGTCTGTCCTGTCTGTCTGTCCTGTCTGTCTGTCCTGTCTGTCTGTCCTGTCTGTCTGTCCTGTCTGTCTGTCCTGTCTGTCTGTCCTGTCTGTCTGTCCTGTCTGTCTGTCCTGTCTGTCTGTCCTGTCTGTCTGTCCTGTCTGTCTGTCCTGTCTGTCTGTCCTGTCTGTCTGTCCTGTCTGTCTGTCCTGTCTGTCTGTCCTGTCTGTCTGTCCTGTCTGTCTGTCCTGTCTGTCTGTCCTGTCTGTCTGTCCTGTCTGTCTGTCCTGTCTGTCTGTCCTGTCTGTCTGTCCTGTCTGTCTGTCCTGTCTGTCTGTCCTGTCTGTCTGTCCTGTCTGTCTGTCCTGTCTGTCTGTCCTGTCTGTCTGTCCTGTCTGTCTGTCCTGTCTGTCTGTCCTGTCTGTCTGTCCTGTCTGTCTGTCCTGTCTGTCTGTCCTGTCTGTCTGTCCTGTCTGTCTGTCCTGTCTGTCTGTCCTGTCTGTCTGTCCTGTCTGTCTGTCCTGTCTGTCTGTCCTGTCTGTCTGTCCTGTCTGTCTGTCCTGTCTGTCTGTCCTGTCTGTCTGTCCTGTCTGTCTGTCCTGTCTGTCTGTCCTGTCTGTCTGTCCTGTCTGTCTGTCCTGTCTGTCTGTCCTGTCTGTCTGTCCTGTCTGTCTGTCCTGTCTGTCTGTCCTGTCTGTCTGTCCTGTCTGTCTGTCCTGTCTGTCTGTCCTGTCTGTCTGTCCTGTCTGTCTGTCCTGTCTGTCTGTCCTGTCTGTCTGTCCTGTCTGTCTGTCCTGTCTGTCTGTCCTGTCTGTCTGTCCTGTCTGTCTGTCCTGTCTGTCTGTCCTGTCTGTCTGTCCTGTCTGTCTGTCCTGTCTGTCTGTCCTGTCTGTCTGTCCTGTCTGTCTGTCCTGTCTGTCTGTCCTGTCTGTCTGTCCTGTCCTGTCTGTCCTGTCTGTCTGTCCTGTCTGTCTGTCCTGTCCTGTCTGTCCTGTCTGTCTGTCCTGTCTGTCTGTCCTGTCTGTCTGTCCTGTCTGTCTGTCCTGTCTGTCTGTCCTGTCTGTCTGTCCTGTCTGTCTGTCCTGTCTGTCTGTCCTGTCTGTCTGTCCTGTCTGTCTGTCCTGTCTGTCTGTCCTGTCTGTCTGTCCTGTCTGTCTGTCCTGTCTGTCTGTCCTGTCTGTCTGTCCTGTCTGTCTGTCCTGTCTGTCTGTCCTGTCTGTCTGTCCTGTCTGTCTGTCCTGTCTGTCTGTCCTGTCTGTCTGTCCTGTCTGTCTGTCCTGTCTGTCTGTCCTGTCTGTCTGTCCTGTCTGTCTGTCCTGTCTGTCTGTCCTGTCTGTCTGTCCTGTCTGTCTGTCCTGTCTGTCTGTCCTGTCTGTCTGTCCTGTCTGTCTGTCCTGTCTGTCTGTCCTGTCTGTCTGTCCTGTCTGTCTGTCCTGTCTGTCTGTCCTGTCTGTCTGTCCTGTCTGTCTGTCCTGTCTGTCTGTCCTGTCTGTCTGTCCTGTCTGTCTGTCCTGTCTGTCTGTCCTGTCTGTCTGTCCTGTCTGTCTGTCCTGTCTGTCTGTCCTGTCTGTCTGTCCTGTCTGTCTGTCCTGTCTGTCTGTCCTGTCTGTCTGTCCTGTCTGTCTGTCCTGTCTGTCTGTCCTGTCTGTCTGTCCTGTCTGTCTGTCCTGTCTGTCTGTCCTGTCTGTCTGTCCTGTCTGTCTGTCCTGTCTGTCTGTCCTGTCTGTCTGTCCTGTCTGTCTGTCCTGTCTGTCTGTCCTGTCTGTCTGTCCTGTCTGTCTGTCCTGTCTGTCTGTCCTGTCTGTCTGTCCTGTCTGTCTGTCCTGTCTGTCTGTCCTGTCTGTCTGTCCTGTCTGTCTGTCCTGTCTGTCTGTCCTGTCTGTCTGTCCTGTCTGTCTGTCCTGTCTGTCTGTCCTGTCTGTCTGTCCTGTCTGTCTGTCCTGTCTGTCTGTCCTGTCTGTCTGTCCTGTCTGTCTGTCCTGTCTGTCTGTCCTGTCTGTCTGTCCTGTCTGTCTGTCCTGTCTGTCTGTCCTGTCTGTCTGTCCTGTCTGTCTGTCCTGTCTGTCTGTCCTGTCTGTCTGTCCTGTCTGTCTGTCCTGTCTGTCTGTCCTGTCTGTCTGTCCTGTCTGTCTGTCCTGTCTGTCTGTCCTGTCTGTCTGTCCTGTCTGTCTGTCCTGTCTGTCTGTCCTGTCTGTCTGTCCTGTCTGTCTGTCCTGTCTGTCTGTCCTGTCTGTCTGTCCTGTCTGTCTGTCCTGTCTGTCTGTCCTGTCTGTCTGTCCTGTCTGTCTGTCCTGTCTGTCTGTCCTGTCTGTCTGTCCTGTCTGTCTGTCCTGTCTGTCTGTCCTGTCTGTCTGTCCTGTCTGTCTGTCCTGTCTGTCTGTCCTGTCTGTCTGTCCTGTCTGTCTGTCCTGTCTGTCTGTCCTGTCTGTCTGTCCTGTCTGTCTGTCCTGTCTGTCTGTCCTGTCTGTCTGTCCTGTCTGTCTGTCTGTCCTGTCTGTCTGTCCTGTCTGTCTGTCCTGTCTGTCTGTCCTGTCTGTCTGTCCTGTCTGTCTGTCCTGTCTGTCTGTCCTGTCTGTCTGTCCTGTCTGTCTGTCCTGTCTGTCTGTCCTGTCTATCTATCTATCTTTTTCTCTCGTCAACTAGGCGTCCAGCAGTAACTCTGATCTCTCCCGTTCGAATGGCGTCCAGGTATTCTCTCCAAACTCTCCATTCCGAACGGACGACCAGTAGTTTTCTCCCGTACTCTCCTGTACTTTATCTGGGACGTCCAGGAGATGCTCTGTCCTCTCTCAGTCGACAGGCGTCCAGGAATATTCGCTGTACTCTCCCTGTCGTCCGAGTGTCGAGGAACAAATTCCCGTACTCTCCCCCTATTCACCAGGCAGGCATCCAGGAGAGTTTCGCCGTAGTCTCCTGCCTGGGTATCAATAGTTATCTCCAGGTGGGCGTCCAGGAATTGTCGCCGAACTCTCCCACCGGAGTCTCTTAATCTTTAACGCACAGCAGGCGTCCAGGAGGGGTTCGCCGTACTCTCCTGCCGGGATCTTAAACCTTCACATCCGGTCGGACGTCCAGGAATTGTCGCCGAACTCTTTCGCCGGAGTCTCTCTTTACTCTGCTCCAAGCAGGCGTCCAGGAGTGTTTCGTCGAACTCTCCTGCTGGAGCTTTCTCTACTTCTACTCTCCGAGCAGGCGTCCAGGTATTGGTCGCCGAACTCTCCTGCCGGAGTCCCTAGCAGCTAAGTTCCTTCTTCAGCAGGCGACCAGGTATTCTCGCCGATCTCTCCTGCTAGGCTAGTCCGAGAGCAGCCGATGGTATTTACCTCGTCCTCTCTCCCAGACTGCCAAATAGGCCCGTTCCGGGCGCGCGCCTCTATTTTATATAGGCCGGTTGCTATCCTGCGGCCGAGCTATCAACAACGCGTCGCTAAGTTTCGCACTCGCGGCTCGCGCCTTGCCTCTCGCTGCGCTGAGCGGCAGACGAACTCTCGCCTCGCGACAAAATTTCTATTATTCTGAAATACAGTAATCCCCCCTATAACACGGTACTCTTATAACGTGTTTTCATACAACGCGATTTCATGACCCTCGTATAACACGTGTTTCCCCCCATATAACGCGGGGATTCCCACGTTATATTTCTGTACTGCGAAATTTATAATTTGACAGTTCACAATCAATTTCACGTACGTTTGCACATTGTATCAATTGTGTTCTTATAAAATTAAATTAAATTATTGTATTCAATTTGTGTTCCTAGTTTTTGAATTGTAAGAATATTGATTATATCTTGTTGAGGCTATTTGTTTTTCGCGCTTTATATCCATGTTGCGTTTTTCTTTTCTAAATTAATATTGTTTTGTTTTCTTGACGAACAAGAAGATATGCTCTTTAGTAAAGAAAATAATAAAAATTCGAAAGGTGAAACTTTTGAACATTCTACTAAAAAAAGATGTTGGTGGAACATTATTTCAGATAGCTCCGACAGCGAATAAACATGTGATAAAACTATTTTGGAATTATTTGACCTATTTGAAAATAACTGTTTTTTAGTTACATACGTATAAGTTTTTTATTTAAAATGTTCTTAGTTTGATTTTAATAAAACGCACATATTTCGTTCATAACATAGTTTTTCCTTAACATTCGATTTAAACCTTCCTTAACGAGAAAAGATAAACGTGAATCATTTTCACATACATAACGCGTTATACGAGGTCATACGAGCGCATTATACGAGAATACTCGTACATCGCGATTTCCTATAACGCGGAACCCATACACCGTGTTATAGGGGGGATTACTATATTCGCCTTTCTCGAATGTTCTCGACGCTAAATATTTTTTCGATCTATTTTATTCTATTTCGCAAGGGAATTCTAATGATTTTTCTCGTCTGATTCTCTTTGAACATAATTAATTTATTCGCCGCGCTTTACAATATTTCCTGTACGCTACAAAGTTAGAAAGAATTTATGTTTCTATAACTTCAACCATTATTTAATCAATTTTCCGTAAAAAATGAAAACAATAAGACAGTTAGATACAACTAAATACTATTAAATTATAACATATTAAAGAAGTCTGACGGATTTGTGAAATATATCAATGAAAATGACGAAAAATCAATATGTTATTTGTTCCGTATCTAGGTAAGTAGGAGCGGGCGATCCCTGAATTCAAACGTTTCAACCGTTAAGTTCTCTGTCTCTCATCCTCCTGGACGCACCGGAAGATCTCTTTCGGTTAGGTTAGGTGATGATGATGATGACAACGACAACGACAGCGACAGCGACAACGACAACGACAACGACAACGACAACGACAACGACAACGACAACGACAACGACAACGACAACGACAACGACAACGACAACGACAACGACAACGACAACGACAACGACAATAATAATAATAATAATAATAATAATAATAATAATAATAATAATAATAATAATAGTAATAATAATAATAATAATAATAATGATTATAATGACGTTAATAACGACGGGAGGAGTAGGATATAACACCTACCAAACCCAACCTACCTAACCTAACCTACCTAACCTAGCCTAACCTACCTTTTTTTTTTTTTTTTAGGAAGCTAGAAATCCAGTAACGGACATCTGGGAAGATAGCCCAGATAGTGTGAGACTCCCGCTTCCGGCGCCCCTAGAAGAGGGGCGGTTTCCACGTCCTACTCACTAAAACTGTCTCCCGCCCCCGCCCCCGCCCCCGCCCCGAGGAACGGAGGGTGGCGGCAGCCCGCCAAGGCTTCCGTACGACATAGTCCCCTTGGTCTAGGCCATCGCTCGCAGTTGGGAAAGAAAGACTACCCCCCTCCCCCTCGTCCCCCACCCCTCGCATATGTGTTCCATGTGTGGGGAATGGATGCTCTCAACCAAAGGGTTTTGGTCCTAGGGGCTGCGTCAAGATCTAGGGGAGGCTCCCGGGCAAAATGCGCTGACCTCCAGCTGACCTTGTAACGCCCCCTCGGCACCGCCTCCCGGTGGGCTCGAACATACGGTAAAACCGCGACCTCCTCCACCATTTCCCACCTAATTGTAAGTGTCGATCTGTAGTCTATTTTCTACTGCCTATCCCCTGCGTGTTGCCTGTCGCTCATATTTCGTTTCCGTATTTCCGCCCCCGCCCCCTCGGTCGTCGATTAATAGGTAGATATCTCCGCGCTTTACAATCTTTCCTTCCCTATGCCTAATTAACGCTATTCGTTTCTACTCTTGCCTCTGTTTCGGTCCCCCCCCCCCACCCCCCCGCGCTGTTTCTTTCCTGCTCCCCCTATTTGTTCATATGCGATTCCCTGTGTGCGTCATCAATACTAATACCGTCGCTGTTAGACCTAATGAAGTAATATAATGAATAAGTATGTAAATAACAGCAGATAGATAAATATGTAATAAGTGACACGTAAAATGTACATATAGAGTATAAATATATAGTATGACATAATATATATGTAACGTATTCTAATATTCCTCTCATCCCCGCCCCCTGCGCAAATTCGTTGATATTCGCTCGCATGATTGCGTTTCCGCCCCGCGCCTAATTTCGACTTCCGCTTCTCGCTTAGGACTCCGCTTATCTCTTTTTCCCCTTTTCGCTGCCCGCTTTTCCCCTTTTGTTCCTACTTCGCCCCAGTCTTTCTCCACAACGCTACATGAGCCCATTGCTCTCGGTATTTATTTCTTTTCTCTCTTCCAGCACTTTCCCTCGGTTCTCAATCCGTCCCCTAATGGTGCTGTGACCAGGCTGACGTTCAAGTTCCTCGTTCCAGTACTTTCCGATTAAAAAGTCTGCCAAGCCTTCGGGTCGCTCATAGCGTTGCCCGCCATTGTTGCTGCTTTCATTTGCTGCCGCCGTTTAGGCGCCAGCCAAATTTCCTTATGTTTCCTCCTTCTCTCCCGCCGATCCCCTCGGTCACCATTGTCGCCCCCTAATGGTGCTATGACCAGGCTGACGACTGGGTCCCTAATTGAATCAGCAGTTGATCAGAAGGATCCTCTGCTCAGTTTAACCTCTCTCCCTCCTCTCTCCCGCTCCGTCGGTCCCCGTTTTGTGCCCCCTAATGGTGCTATGACCAGGCTGACACCGGTTTCCTCCCTTGCGGGTTTGAGTCGTTTGATCGGTCGTGTCTATTTTTGTTTCGCCGCTCCTTCTACTCATGCTCTTCCTCTTCTCCCTCTCGCTGTCCTCTTGCTCCTTCCCCTCTTCTTGCCGTTTGAAAAGCGCGCCGTGCCTCCGCCGTCTTGCTTGTTGCTGCATCCTTTTGCTTCACCCTTTAGGGCCGCTTTCCAAGTGTTTGCAGCGTTCCTTCCCTCGCCATGCTGGATATTCTGGATATTCTTAATGCGGCCCCTTTTCTCCACCATCGTTGTGTCTTGGAGTTTCCAGAGTGCTGGGGCGTTTTCCACAGTTCTTCCAACACTTTTCCGTCATTTTCCCGCTTTGCACTGTTCCTCTGCACTCGCGCACGTGGTCACGTATACTCCCCTGTACCCGCAACACTCCTAGCACTTCACTGCACTCTCACAACACTTTCCTAACACTACACCGAGTTAGTTGCCTATCTGTTAATTATTTATTATTTATTAATTTATTAACCTACTAATCACTTCAATATTTATAATAATTCATTCGTTAATTATGAACTAATTAATATTATTATTACTATTATTATTATTATTATTAATCTCATTCACTTCACTTCATTTATTTATTAATTAATTAATCAATTTATTTCTTCCTTCCTTCACTTCGTTCCGTGTCGTCTCGCCTCTTCCTCTTTTCCTCCTCCCTGTCTTCTTGCTTCAGCCAATCCGCTTACCATTTGAAAAACGCTATATCTCCGCCATCTTGCTTGTTGCCGCGTGCCTCCGCTTCGTCCATCTAGCCTAACCTACCTAACCTTTTTTTTTTTTTTTTTATCGTGGGGAAAATCTTCGAAAGATTTTTTTTTTTTAAACCCCACGGCGACCTTCTCTATCTGGGGGCGCTCCGGGACCTTTGGGTACTACTTTCCGGTGCGCCCCCTCTCTTGCACCTTGGTGCCCTCCTCCGGGGGGTCCGACGGACCCCCCATTGGCACCATTCTCTTAACGGCCAGCTCCGGGAGGTCGCGCCCAGAGCCGGCCCCACCTACGGCCCCGACGGGTCTGCTTGACTGCAGACCCGTCCTTTCGCCCTACCAACTCGTGGGAGGGCCAGGCTGCGCTGGCCGCAGCCTATCTCCTTCTCGTAAGGGGGCGTTCTAGCCACGGCGGCCACGGGAGCTACCCGGTGCCGCCGTACGCCCCCTTCTACTCCCGCGAGCGGGAGCGCGACCTCGACGCTCGCGCTCCCGCTCCGCCGCCTCCTTTTGCGACATTACAACTTCGCAAAAGGAGGCGAAAGCTGTCCATGACCTCTCGCTGGCAAGGATTTCGCGTACGACCGTTGCCAGCGAGAGGTCCCAACCCACGTGGCACCTCAGTGCCACGCGAGGCCCCGCCAACGCGGGGCAACCCTCCAGCGTATGCTGGGCATCGTCATACCCAGCATCGCAATGGTGACAGCAGGGTGTCTCCTCTTTTCCAATCCGCCACAGATACCCACCGAAGCATCCATGTCCGGTGAGTACCTGGGTCATCCGGTAGGTTATCCTTCCGAAGCCGCGATCCCGCCATTCACTCAAAACTGGCAGGACCGCCCTGACGGCGCGCTGTTCGGCGCAGCGACGTATCAGGTCGCTGCGCCAATTTGTGAGCGCGAACCGTCGGGCCTGGCGTTGCAGCGCCTCCACTTCCGACTCTAGCCGGGGCACCTCCTCCCGACGGAGATCACGGAGACGCCAGAAAACTCTGGCATCTCCCTCCGCCATGTAGTGGAAGGGGATATACCCAGCCAGAGCCATCGCCGCCCCATACGATACCGTGCGGTACCCTCTGATCGACCTGATGGCCAGCCTGCGCTGGACTTTGCCCAGCAATTTTATGCTGGACGGGCTGGCCATCAGGTCGTTGGCCCATATCGGCGAGCCGTATAGGGTCATCGACCGCACGATACCTGCGTACAGGCGGCGTACTCTATCATCAGGGCCCCCCAGATTTGGAAGGAGGCGGCCTAACGCGGCCGCTGTTCTCTCCAAACGGGGGGCCAAGAGCTCGAAGTGGCGCTCAAACCGCCAGTGGCTGTCCAGGTGGAGGCCGAGGTACTTCAATCCGCCTCCTACCTGAACATACTCATCACCTAACCGGATAAACGACTGGGGTGGTGCTTCTACACCTGGCGGGCAAAACCACATGGCTTCTGTTTTGCCCGCCGACACCTCCAACCCCAGTCGCCGGATAGCAGAGGAGACTGCTGCCACCGCAACTTCCGCGTGGCGGATGGTCTCGATCCAGGTCCACCCGGTCGCGAGCACATACGTGTCATCGGCATAACACGTAAGTCTAGCGCCGGGTGGAAGGGAAACCCGCAATGCCGCGTCGTACCCCACATTCCAAAGGAATGGTCCCAAGACTGCTCCCTGGGGTACGCCGCGGTCCACCGATCTCCGGTGCATCTCCCCGTCCCGACCCGGGTATTCGATCCACCTGTCCAGCAGGTAGTCACCGATTACTGCCCTCAGATAGGAAGGCACCTCATGGTAGATGAGGGCCTCCCTAATCCTCCCCCAGGGTAGGGTATTGAAAGCATTCTTGATGTCTAAAGAGACGCCAAGTGCTACCCCACCCTGGGAGGTGGCCGACTCCGCAAGGGACCGCACGCGATGTATCGCGTCGATGGTACTGCGACCCTCGCGGAAGCCATACTGGCAGTCGGCCAAATCGGGACCACCGCAGGACAAGTGCCTGGAGAGGCGGGCAACGAGAATTCGCTCGAATAACTTGCCCACCTCATCCAGGAGCACTATAGGCCGGAACGAGGAGGGAGAATTGGCGGGTTTCCCATCTTTCCTGATCAAGACCATCCTTCCCACCTTCCATTGGGACGGAAACCGCCCCGACCGCAGGCAACTGTCAAACAGCCGCCGCAGTCGGGGCCCGAGGACGCTCAAGGCCTTTGCCCAGACGCGGCCGGGTATGCCATCGGGGCCCGGAGCTGTGTTCCGAGCCGCCATGCGTGCAATACCAGCCGTAAGTTCCTCCTCCGTGACCCCCATGTCGTCGGACCAGATAATCGGGTCCGACGAGGCAGGAGGCGGTGGCTCGTCTTCCCTAGGAAACAGGGTGTCCACCACCTCCGCCAAGAACTGGGGGTCTAAACTCTCTGTGAGTGGGGGCGCCCATGGTCGAAGCTTACCCATGACCATTTTGTATGGGCGCCCCCACGCATCCTTCTTCAAGGAGAGGAGGAACTCATCATACGCCTGGGATTTGGCCTCCCTGATGGCTGCTTGAAGGGACACCGCAAGCGTGCGGTACGTCCCATACAGGATCTCTTCCCTCGCCGCATCGCGTTGCCGCCTCCGGCGGGAGCGCTGGAACTGGCGACGGGCGTGATGGCACTCTCTGCGCATTTGCGCAATTTCGCCCGTCCACCAGTACGCAGCCCGCCGGCGGAAGCCGCCAGCCCGGGGCATGGAACCGTCACAGATCGCTGTTAACGTACCCCGGAACCAGTCGGCCTCCTCATCCACATCGGCAACCGGCCCAGCCGGAAATTCCGGCCAGGCCGCGGCGAGGGACGCAACCATCAGGGCGTCCTCGTCTAGACGCTTAAGCGCCCATCTCCGCGGTGGTGCGGCCCTTAGGCGGCGACAGGTGGCGGAGACATCCATTCGGATATAGAGGTGGTCACTTAAAGTCTCCACCTCCTCCGCCACCCTCCAACCGGACACGCGCTGCGCCGCAGAGGGCGTCGCCCATGATAGGTCGACGATGGACTCCCCCTGCGGACGCACGCACGTGCTCACGGTACCCCGGTTCAACAGCCGGAGACCGTTCGCCGCCGCCCAATCGAGCACCGCCTCACCCCTCGCGTCAGTGCTGGGAGACCCCCAGACTTGGGCCTTAGAGTTAAAGTCTCCCAGCACCAGGAGCGGACGGGGCAGGCAACGCGCAATGCACGCTGACATCCCGTCCAAAAACTCCTCAAATCTCGCGAGGGTCCAGCTGGGCGGTGCATAAATGCCCACCACCGCGGTTCCGTCCCAATTCACAGCCACGAATCCTCGGCCGCGAGTGATCAATTCGCAGACCGAGGATCCGGGCAAGGTGGTCCACGCAATTGCCACGGAGCCCACATCGTCCCCAAACCAGTGCGGATGTTCGGGGACTTTATAGGGCTCCGCGGCCACGGCCAACCCTACCTGCCACTCGGCTAGGGTATGGACAAAAAGATCCTGAGCCCTAGCCGAGTGGTTCAGGTTGGCCTGGAGTATACAGCCCTTAGGAGCCATTACTTCTCCACCTCCATTGCCCCCTCCAAGGCGTCGCTACCCTGCCCACTTACGGGCGGATCTGCATTAGCCGAGGGGGCAGAAGCCTTTTCTGGCACAGCTCTAACAGCAGCCTGCTCCTTACGGAGCTGCCTAACCCTCCGACGGGAAGATTGGGCGCACGATTTTGCGCCCAACCTATGACCCGCCGGCTTCCCCAAATCGGAGCACAACGGACACCGGGGGGCAGCAGAGCACTGCCCCGCACGGTGACCGGTCTCACCGCACTTGTAACAGCGGTCCGACCGGTCATCGTGTCCAGTGCACCGCTGCCTGACGTGACCCGCCTCTAGGCAGCGGTAGCACTGAAGTGGCCGCGTAGGCAGGGCTTCCACCCTTACCGACAGCCAACCGACGCGGATCCTCCTTGCGGCTACTATTTTGTTTAGAGCCGCAAGGGGGCAACGGACCCATATGGTCCCAACACCGGAAGGAGACATCCGGACTTCACCTGCCCGAATGTCTCCCTCGCTGCAACCTGCAGCTGCAGCAACTGCTTCAGCAACCTCTTTGGAAGTGACGGAAGGGTCCAGGCCAACAATACGGCATTCGCCGCACTTTATCGGTCTGGCCACCCTAACCCCCGTCCCCTCGAAGACGGTCCTAAGACGCTCGGCCAAGTTGTCAGCCTTCGCCGAGCCGCCCTCTCCAGGAACCTCCAACAACATGCCGCCCGTCACCGCTTGCCGGTAACGGACGACATCAATTCCAATTTCCGAGAGTTTGACACGTTCCCTGGCCTCCTTCATGATATCCACATACGACTTGGTCCCGCCCGGCGGCACCGTAATTGACACTGCGGCGGTCCTCGGCGGGCGAGGAGGCCGTTTGAAGGCCTGCTGCTTCCGGGCGACTGGCGGAGGCTTCCCAGGCACCGGCCTGCTCTGCAACACCGGAGCGGGCGCAGCAGCAAACTTCGCTGCCCCTTTCGCCCTGCGCCCAACCACCATCGACCACGTCTCGGTCGTCGAAACAGGTGGCAGCAGAGGAGGCGGACAGGGGGCAGCAGGCGGGTTCGGCCCAGCAACTGCAGGTGGGGCGGTTCTGGGAGCGGAATCCTTAGTCGCACCTGCAGCCGTTCTCCTTTTCATTTTCGCTGTCTTCGACTTTTTAGGAGGTGCAGCTGGAGCAGGTGGAGGTGGAGGAGACATAATTCCCTGTAGCCCAACTCCCAATGGAGGCCTCAGCGCTGTGGGTGGCAGCAACTTTTCTTGAAGCGCTACCATCTTCCTCTCGACGAGGCGCTCCATAATATCTATGAATCTCTCCATGTCCCACTCCATCAATGGTAAAGGGGCGGGTGAAGGGGGAATCATCGAGGGCAGCGCGATGATCTCCGCCGGAGCCTCCGAAGAGGGCACCACTTCCGGCACGCGAGGAGTCGAAAGTTCAACGTTCATTGACTCCTGCACAGGAGGAGTCCGTTCACGTACCAGCACATCCATTGATGGAGGCACCTCAGCAACGCCGCCAGCACGCAACTTGAGGGCATCCACCTCCCGACGAAGGGCCTTCAAGTCCCTCCGCGTCTCCTCCAATTGTAGGTCCCTTTCGCGGACCTTCTGATGCAGAAGGATGTTCTCCCTTTCCAATTGCGATGCATCTCCCGCTGTCCGGGCCCGTCTATAGCCATGCATTGTTGCCGCCTGAAGGAATCGGGTGTTCTCCCTAATTAGGCGCACATACGTGCCCTTCAAATTCTTTGAACTTGCGGCTATTTTTTCAAGCGCGCGCGCACAGTCAATCGCGTCTGCCACAATTTCGGAATCCATGCGTCCGTCCAGCACCCGGAGGATATCATCCACCTCCGATAGTGGCAGCGCACCTCGACAAGGGGGACGCGGGTCCACCTCAGGATCACAAATGACCATCTCCTCCCTGGACTCAGCCTCCCTTCGATGCGCCTCGAGGAGCTTCCTCTTCGCGTCTGCCGAGTTCTGAAATTGTCCTGGTGTAAGGGGCTTGGTGCGCTTCCGTGACGTCATGCGGCCCGTTGACGCTACCGAGCAGACAGAGTAGTCAGAATCTTCTCCACTGTCAGCTTGGCCCATTCTAGCGGCTGGCGACGCATCAAGACGCTGCTGACGAGGTCGAGACCGGCTTCTATCAACTCTCGACAGCCGCACGCTTGGATGCCCAAACTCCCGCCCCCGCAATGCGGCAGACAATGAGTGAGGGAGACTGGTGCCTTCTCCCCCAATCGAAGGTCCACTTGATGAAGAGGGACCAGGATCATTTCCCGCACTCGGGGCACGTACCCCGACATCACCCAGCGATGGGGCGAGGGAGGTAGCCGCCCCGCGGCTGGCGCGAAGCCTCGCCATCCTCCTTGTCAACACAGTGGTTTCGGAGGCCGTTGAATCAATAGAACCTCTCCTACTTCCAGCCTGCGTCGTTCCTGGGGATCCGGGAGCCGCGCCGGTAATCTGCGCGCTCTCCACACTACCCCGCACCTCCTCCTTCTCTTCTCGTTGTGACTGCCCGTGAAGGCAAGTCACAGGATGCTCCTCCGTACTCATCATTGTTTGTGTTAAATTTTTATTATAATTCTCCATACCATTCCCACGAGTGGGGTCGGAAAGAATGTCCACCCGGGCAGAGCCGCCATACCCGGGGAAGCCTACTTACTCGGGGGGATCGGCAGGTACCCCCGAGGGACCGTTAGAGACTGCCCAGTTTAACGTCCCGGCAGCCATGCAACTCTCGGCACGGTTGTCCTGCACACCTTAGTTTGGGACGACCCCCCGAACCCCAATCGCCCCCTTTTCGATCCTCCGTGCGAACCTGTCCGGCATGGTAGTACCTGCCAGGGTCCGGAGACCCCGCCGGCGTAGCCTCGCACATCATAGGAACTACTTCAGGAGCGACCCCCTTTTATGAGGACTCATACCTCAGGCAGGGGATACCGTGGCCGTATTCCGCCCCGCGACCACACAGCGGATTTTTTATAGAGGTTTACTCCTCGCGGGGCCAGCCGGTTAAGGCAAGCCCCCCCCGTTCCTGCGAAACGTGACCACAGGCTTACGGTGTGAGCATAGGCCCCCCACTGGGGACCCGCCGTTCTCCCGTTAGCATAGAGGCCCTCGGCCTTGGGTAGCCAGTCACCGAAGCGATCGACTACCGAAGGCGCAGTTCCTCTATCCCAGCGAACACCACGTGGAGGTGGGAGATCCGACTTGTGCCACCCCGGCACCAGTTCGTCCGCCTCGTCCGCCAACCTACCTTTTTTTTTTTTTTTACGTGGGGGAAATCTTCCAAAGATACCCCGCACCCTTGGGGGAGGGCACGGGGTTATGTGGGATTCTTACCCACTAAAACCCCCACGGTGGTCCTCCAATGACGCACAGGGGGCCCCAGGAACTCTAAAGAACACAACTGGGGCCCCCGCGCCTTGCTCTTTCGAGCCCTTCCCGGGAGAAGATCATAAGACCTCCCCCCCTTCAAAACAGGCTAATCTAATCTAATCTTTACGGCAGTGCCCGGACCACCGAGGCAACCGCCGTCCCCCCCGGGGCAGCGTGCAGGGCGTCCTGGGCCCCCACCCAGGACACCTCTGCCCCCGCGGCGGCTCTGCATGGGGTGACATAAGGCCTCCCCGGAGCCGCCGCCCCCCATCTGGTCAGAGACCTGAAAAAGGCCAACGGCCCTCGGCATTACACCGACGGACCGTCGGCCTACAATCTTCAAATGGAGGAGTCTAGCCGGGGCCCACGACGGCCCCGACTGCTCCTCCGAACAACTGCAGTTGATCTGCCGATAGCAGCCGCGTCTCGGCGGCTGCGACCTCTTCCCCTCCTCTGCGGGTCCGCTTCTTCGCGAACCCGCTCCGCGGCCTCCTTCTGCAGCATCACTTGCTCGCAGAAGGAGGCCACGGCCTTCCAGGATCTCTCGCTTGCCAGCGATGCCCCAACTAACGCTGGCAGCGAGAGGTCATAACCAACATCCTGGATAAGGACGCGGCGCAGCGCTGAAAAGGCGGGGCACACCTCCAGCGTATGCTGCGCCGTGTCCGAGGCCTCGCCACAATGGTGGCAGGCCGCCGTCGCCTCCTTCCCTATACGACACAGGTACTCACCGAAGCAGCCGTGCCCGGTGAGCACCTGCGTCATACGGTAGGTGATCCTACCATGCCGCCGCTCCCGCCACTGATCAAAAAATGGCAGGAGGGCCCCAACGACTGGCTTGCTGGAATAGGCACGCAGATCCTTTATCCAACGCAATAAAGCCAGTCGTCGAGCCTGACGCCTGATCTCATCGATCGCCGCCGGCTCCGGCGGGACACCGTCGAGACGCCGCAGGGCACGGATGCGCGTGTAAACGAGCGCGTCCGCCCCCGCAAGGTACTCGAACGGTATTAGGCCCGCCAGAGCCATCGCCGCCCCGTAGGCCGCCAACCTACCTAACCTTTTTTTTTTTTTTTTTTTTTTAACGTGGGGGAAATCTTCCAAAGATACCCCGCACCCTTGGGGGAGGGCGCGGGGTTATGCGGGATTTTTACCCGCTAAAACCCCCACGGTGGTCCTTCACTGACGCGTTGAGGGGGCCCCGGGAACTCTGTAAGAACGCGACCAGGGCCCCCAGCGCCTTACTAAGGTCTTCACGGGGGAGGTCGGAAGGACCTCCCCCTACTCGCTGGAGTAATAAAATCGAATCTTTACGGCGATGCCCGGACCACCGAGGCACCGCCGTCCCCCCCGGGGCAGCGTGCAAGGCGTTCTGGGCCCCCACCCAGAACGCCACTGCCCCTGCGGCGGCTTCGAGGATGCGGAAGGCATCCTCCCGAGAGCCGCCGCCCCCCGACAAGACCGACGTCTTGGGAAGGCCGGCAGACCCCGCTCTAACACGGGGCACCGCCGGCCTGCCGACCTCATCCGGGGGAATCCAGGCGGGGTCTGCGTCGACCCCGCCCGTTCCCCCGGCCCCTCTGACACAGGGGCACCGCCGACCCACGGCGACGCCCCCGCTCCCTAGCCCGCGAGCCCGTCGCTTCTCGGGCCCGCTCTGCGGCCTCCTTCTGCAACATAACATTCTCGCAGAAGGAGGCCACAGCCCTCCAGTTCCTCTCGCTCGCCAGCAGTGCCCCAACTACTGCCGGCAGCGAGAGGTCGTACCCTATCTGTGGATACAGGACACGGCGCAGCGCTGAAAAGGCGGGGCAAACCTCCAGCGTGTGCTGCGCCGTGTCCTCAGCCTCTCCACAATGGTGGCAGACCGCCGTCGCCTCCTTTCCTATTCGACACAGGTACTCCCCGAAGCATCCATGCCCGGAGAGCACCTGCGTCATGCGGTAGGTGAGGTACCCGTACCGCCGCTCCCGCCACTCCTCAAATTGTGGTAGGAGGGCCCCGACAACTGGCTTGCCAGCGCACGAACGGAGCTCCGTGCGCCAGCGGAACACAGCCAGTCGTCGGGCCTGGCGCCTTATGCCCTCGACCGTCTTGGGCTCCGGCGGGACACCGTCGAGTCGCCGCAGGGCACGGACGCGCGTATAAACAAGCGCGTCCGCCCCCGCCAAAAACTCGAACGGGATAAGTCCCGCCAGAGACATCGCCACCGCGTAGGAGATGGTGCGGTATCCCCTAACGACCCTGATGGCCAGCCGACGCTGTAGCCGGTGCAGCAGCTGAAGGCTGCGCCGGTCGGCCATCAGAGCGGGTGCCCACACTGGTGCTCCGTAGAGCACCATGGACCGCACCACCCCCACGTAGAGGCGGCGAACCCTCTCCTCAGGTCCCCCGAGATTGGGCATGATGCGACCCAACGCGGCCGCTGCCCGTTCCACTCGGGGGACCAGACGGTCGAAATGTATCACGAAACGCCAGTGGCTGTCGAGGACGAGCCCGAGGTATCTCATCTCGGACCCGACCTCGACCCAGGCCTCACCTACACGGACCCACGAGGGGGGCGGACTCCGCGACCGAGGCAAGTTGTGAAAGAACATTGCCTCGGTCTTGCGGGGGTCTATCCGCAGCCCCAGCTCGTGGATCCGTCCGACGACGGCGGCGACTGCCACCTCGACAAGACGGATGGTCCTCTCAAACGTCTCCCCGACGGCAAGAATGAAAGTGTCATCTGCATAACAGATGACATACGTGCCGTCGGGGAGGGCGACCCGCAGGACTGGGTCGTACCCCATATTCCACAAGTCGGGACCTAAAGCGGATCCCTGGGGTACGCCGCACGTCACCTCCCTTCGAACATGGCCGTCCCGGCCCATGTACTCGATATACCTGTCGCTCAGGTAGGACCCGATCACCGCCCTAAGATAGGGAGGCACCTGGTGATAAACCAGGGCCTCCCTGATGGCGGCCCAGGGCAGGGTGTTGAACGCGTTGACAATATCGAGCGATACCGCAACGCACACCCCACCCCGGGATAGGGCCGCCTCCGTGAGGGACTTGACGCGTGAGATCGCGTCGATCGTCGAACGTCCCTCACGGAAGCCGAACTGGCAATCCGCCAGATCGGGTCCTACCGAGGACAGGTGCCTGTGGAGGCGGGCAGCTATAATACGCTCCAAAAGCTTGCCCGCCTCATCCAGCAGGCATATGGGCCGGTACGCGGAGGGAGAATCCGCGGGTCTGCCTTCCTTCTTTATCAGGACCATCCGTCCCGTCTTCCACTCGTCTGGAAAAACTCCAGCACGCAGGCAGTCTGTGAAGACTGCCTTCATATCATCCCAAAGGACGCCCGAGGCCAGAACCCAGGCTTTGCCGGGGACACCGTCCGGGCCGGGGGCAGTATCACGTTCCCCCAGCCGTTTCAGCGCCACAGCGAGATCCTCATCCTTGACCCCCAGATCGTCGGACCAGTCTATAACGTCCGACGTCTCCGCCGCGTGACCCTCCATGATCCCCGAAAGGGGGAAGAGGGTATCAACGACGCGGCGGAGGAACTGGGGGTCAAGAGTCTCCGTCACGGGGGGCGCCCAAGGTCGTAATCGACCCATCACCATCTTATACGGGCGCCCCCACGGATCTTCCTCCAGACTCCGGAGGAGCTCCTGCCATGCCTGGGCCTTGGCCTTCTTGATGGCGAGCTGCAGGGCCTTTACCGCCTCCCGGTATAGCCCATACAGCTCTGCTACCCGCGTCGGGCATTCACGTCGCCGTCGACGGGCGCGAGTGTACCGGCGGCGCGCCCGAACACAATCACTGCGAAGATCAGCGATCTCGGGCGACCACCAGTACACTGCCTTTCTCCACGAGGGGCCCGCCCTTGGCATCGCCGCATCGCATATGAGTGTCAATGCACGGCGAAGCCAACGGGCCCCCTCGCGCCCGTCAACTGGCCTGGCAGAGTGCCAGGCCACGACGTGGGCAGCTGCCATCAGGGCGTCCTTGTTCAATTTTTTGAGAGACCACCGCGGTGGCGGCGTAATCCCCTCCTGCGGGCGGCCTCGGGGCGTCGCGTCCGGAGGAGTGGCGGAGAGGACCATCGTAATATACCGATGGTCGGATAAGGTCTCCACCTCCGCCACCACCCTCCACCCCGAAATACGGCGCGCTGCAGCAGGTGTCGCAAAGGAGAGGTCGACAATCGACCCTCCATGCTGCCGCACGCACGTATGGACGGAGCCCGTATTTAACAAACGGAGCTCCAGTCCCGCCGCCCAATCGAGCAATGTTTCGCCCCTCGGATCCGTCCTGGGGGAACCCCAGGCCGTAGCCTTGGAGTTGAAATCCCCCAGGACGATGACTGGACAAGGCAGGCAGCGGAGAACGCAACGCCTGACCTCGTCCAGGAGAACCTCAAAGGATGCGAGGGGCCAGCTCGGAGGGGCGTAAACACCCACCACCACGGTGCCTCCCCAATCCGCCGCCACAAAGCCCCGCCCGCTCTCAATGAGGGAGCAAGGCGGAGACGCCGGGCGGCCCGTCCAAACTATAGCGACGGAGCCCAAAGAGTCACCAATCCAACTTGGATGGACCGGGACCCTATAGGGCTCCGCCACCACTCCCAAACCTACTTCCCGCTCAACCAGGGCTTGACCAAACAGGTCCTGCGTCCTGGCCGAGCGGTTCAGGTTAGATTGGAGTATCGGGCCCGAAGGCCTCATAGCTCAATCTCCATTTGGGCCACGGGCCCGACTTTCTCGGCGCTGGTACTTTGTACCTGCGCCACTTCAGGCATTGGCGAAGGGCCGGCCATCGCCGCGGCCGAAGCCGCAACTCCTTCAGCAGCTACTTGAGCCGCTGGTGTCCCATTAACCGGCGTTGCGACATGCGCCGGACATGTGGTTAATGCCGCAGGGGCGGCTGCTGCCGCCTTAGCGGCAGTGCCTTTTTGGGCCCGTTTTTTGCCGCGGCCCTGGCGGGAACCCTCTTTGCGGGCGGGGCATGACCGGGTCCCCAGTCGATGGTCTGCAGGCTTACCCCGGTCGGCGCACACGGTGCACTTCGGTGTAGCCGTGCACTCCGCCGACCGGTGTCCATCCGCACCGCAGACATAACATCGGCCCGTCCTATCAACAGTGCTGGTGCACTGCTGCCTCACGTGCCCGAATTCGAGGCAGCGATAACACTGCATCGGACGGGCCGTCAACGCGTCGACGGGGACCCTAGTCCAGCCGACGACTAAACTTCCCGCCAGAGCCAGCTTTCGGGCCGCGGCCACCGGGCAGCGCACCCACAAAGTGCCAAGGCCACTAGCATTTGGCCGAATCATCCCGGCACGGACGTCTGCGGGCTGGCACCCGCCCGAAGTCGCGATGGCGGACACCACATCCTCTGGAGTGATTGAGGGAAGTAATCCCCTCAATCGGAGGTCCGCCGTCTTACACGGGCGAGTCACCCGCACGCCCGTGCCTTCCAACGCTTCGGCCACCTTTTTGGCCAGTTGGTCAGCCTTGGCCGTTCGCTCGGGGCCCTGCACCTCGAGCATAAATGCCCCGGTGGCCGCCACCCTCGGACGCAGCGGAGGGATGCCCAGGGCCGCCAAGTCCACCTTAGACCCGGCCCTAGACATCGCTTCCGCGTATGTCATCTGACATCCTTCCGGCACCGTCACGATCACAGCCGCCGTTCGTGGCGGACGCGGCGGAACGGTTTTTGCCGGCTTCGCTGCCGCCTTCCGCGACGCAGATGCACCTCGTATCGCAGACGTCGATGGCGCTGCAGCGGGTTTCGCGGCTGCGCGCCGCGCCTTCCTGCCGACCACTGTCACCCACGTTTCTGTAGGCGCTCCCAAAGCCACAGTAGCAGCGGCCGGGGCTGCAGCAGGCTGCTGGGCACAACCCGCCATCTGCCTGGTTTGAACACCAGGCGGGGTGGAGGTAGAGGGGCCAGAAGAGGCCAGCTTTTTTCCCTTCTTATTGCCCTTCGGCTTGACTGCCTTTTGGGCAGCAGCCGGGGCTTCCTTCCTTGGGGGGGCAGGCACGGCACGCACCGGCATCCCCGGGAGGACCTCCGCTCTGAACTCGGCAAATCGCTGGTCAATCAACCGCGATATACAGAGCAGGAGGTCGTCCCGTGCCGGCGGGGCCTCCAGTGCTCCCCCACCAGGCGTGTGCACCAAATCCGATCTCGCCGGCGGCCTCCCTGGCGATGGCAGCAACGGCAACGGCGCCGGCGGCGATGGCGACGGCGGAGACGGCGACGGCGGAGACGGCAACGGCGGCGCTGGCGATGGCGGGGCCGTGATGGGAGCCGGTTCAGCCACTGGCGCGGCAGACCTCACAGGCGCCCGCCGAAGTGCCTCTACCTCTTTCCGTAAGAGGCGGAGGTCCTCCTCCAAATCAGAGACCTTTCTTTGGAGTGCCCGGTTTTCGGCCTCCAGAGCCGCCGTCGACGAGGTCGCGGAGCGAGTCGCCAGCTCTGCCTCCGCGATCCTCGTCTCGTGCGCCGCCATCCTCAGCGCACGAGCCATCTTCCCATGCAGGTTTCTGGAATTGGCGGCCACCTTATCCACAACCTGCATGTGCTCGAGCACGCGGGACGCCAATGCCGCCGTCGACATCGCTCGAAACTCCCTGGCCAGGGTAGTTTCGTCCGGCAAGGGGATTGCCGACCTTGATGGGGGACGTGCCGGAACATCAGGGTCAAGAATCGCCCTGACAGATTCCACCTCCGCCACATTTTCCTCAACCTCAAGGAGGCGCCGCTTAGCCGCAGCCAACTCCACATATTCACCAGCAGTGGGTTGGCGGCCTCGCTTGGCTCTCCTCGGGGAGGTTTGAGAGGCGATGGACATATCGGACCCATCGTGCTCTAGGTCCTCTGCCAG
Source organism: Megachile rotundata (assembly GCF_050947335.1). Taxonomy (NCBI): domain Eukaryota; kingdom Metazoa; phylum Arthropoda; class Insecta; order Hymenoptera; family Megachilidae; genus Megachile; species Megachile rotundata. The sequence goes on along the minus strand of NC_134987.1, from coordinate 2,469,760 downwards.
CGCCAGAGAATCAGCCGACGACGCTCGCGACGATGCTCGCGACGATGCAAGCGAGCGACTACGGCTGACGCTGGCAGTCCTCCTCCTCTCCTCCGGCCTTATTGGTGGTGCAGAGGGCGGCCTGAAGGCCGGGCCTTCCCCATCTGCAACTGCCGGCGACGACCCGCGATCTTCTGCGGGCCGGTTAGCTCCTCCAGCCTCGGGCGACCTGGAGCGCATGCGCTCCAACCGGTCCACGGGCAGTTTCTCCACCACCACTAAACACGTCCGCTCTTGCGTACAAGAAGCGGCCCCCCCATTCCCCAGTTTATTTTTGGTTAACATTTCAAATTCCATCTTGATCCCACGAACGTGGTCGGTCAGAATGTCCACCCCGGCAGAGCCGCCTTACCGGGGTAAGCCTAAATACTCGGGGGGATCGGCAGGTGCCCCCGAGGGAACCGTTAGAGACCGCCCTGTTTAACGCCTGGGCGGCCACGCAATCCTCGGCACGGTTACCTTACACCTTGATTTCAGGCGTCCTCGCTCGCTCCCGCCGCCCCCGTTTTCATCCCTCGGCGTGAGCCTTACCGGCATGGGAGGTCCTGCCAGAGTCCGAAGACCCCGCCGGCATCGCCTCACGCTTCACAGAGACTACTTGAAGACGCCGGGAGCACCCCCTTTTATGTGGACTCATACCACAAGGCAGGGGATACCGTGGCCGTATTCCGCCCCGCGAACCACACAGCGGATTTTTTATAGAGGTTTACTCCTCGCGGGCCAGCCGGTTAAGGCAAGCCCCCCGTTCCTGCGAAACATGACCACAGGCTTACGGTGTGAGCATGAGCCCCCCCCTACTGAGGGACCCGCCGTTCTCCCGTTAGCATAGAGGCCCTTGGCCTTGGGTAGCCAACCACCGAAGCGATCGACTACCGAAGGCGCAGTTCCTCTATCCCAGCGAACACCACGTGGAGGTGGGAGATCCGACTTGTGCCACCCCGGCACCAGTTCGTTCGCCAACCTACCTAACCTAACCTAACCTAACCTAACCTACCTAACCTAACCTAACCTAATCTAATTGAAAGTTTATATTGTACGTCTTCGACGCTTTGGCTCGATTGGCAGGTTCGGCTGCGGTGGGACGCAGACCAAGCATTCACACTCACCAGGCAAGAAATATAAATACAGTTCAAAATCTAAACGTATTGGCGGGGGAGGGTCTACACCCCTCCCCCTGCACCCCTGCCCCAAACGATATAACCTAACCAAATCTGATTATCAAAAAAAAGGGATGGAAATAATAAACTCGCTGAGATATGGGGAAAAATCACTTTTTGGACCGTTTCAGTTTTTGGCTTCTAGGGAGCAGAGGGGTGGGTTGATCACCGTTGAAATCGCCAAGTCAAGGGCTTTCTTTTGATATATAAATCAGTTGAATCGGAGGGTACCCCATTTTCTAGAACCCAACCGCTATTTCTTTAGGGTCGTTTGTGATAGTATTATTTGGTGCGTATATAGAGGGAAAATGGGTGCGACATTTTTGGCCATTTATTCTCTTTAACTTAGTCCACATTTCATTATTTGATGTTTTACTGTTTAGTGAAGATATGTAATTCATCCACGCCTGTTTTTTGGTTTGTTTCAAAGTTTTCCTAGCTACTGCTCTTCTAAGATTGAATTCTAATAGGTTTGCGTCTGTCTTATGCTTCTTGTACACGTTGAAGGCATGTTTTTTATTTTTAATGGCGTCATCACATTCTTGATTCCACCATGGAAGACTTCTGTTGCATTTATAATTTGAGGTTTTCGCTCTTTTCGCAGCTCTTTTCAGAGGTACCGAATCATTTAAACAAGGAACATTTCCGTTCAAATTATTAAAAGTCAAATAAATAAATGTACACCTTCGGCTAAAAGTTTCATTGGCCACAGAAATGTATGTTCCGTATTACGACGACTGATACCGCTGGCTACCGATGGAACAATAAACATCTGATATTATCCAATTGTTAAAGACGTGACAAATTATCGTATAAAAATGGCTCACCCTCTTCGAAAACAAATCTCAATTCATTTCTCCGTAAAAGGTAAGAGAAAATTGTATATGTAATAATTATTGCTAAATTGCAATAAACAAAAAATTCCAAAAACACGTATCCCTTATTTTGATGCATATTTTTCGTATATAAATCTGCAAAAAAGTCGAACTGCATTTAGGGTGAAAAATTGAAAAAAAGTCCAATTTTTTAATATATTATTTAAATAAATAATTTCTTCCGAAATTTTTGTCACTAACTAAATTCCTGACTAAAAACTACACAATTTTTAAAAAAATTCACCTTCCTACACCCTCTACTTTCCGAGATATTAAAGAAAATGTGTTTTCAACTCCGAACTTTGAGGGCTATTTTCACCCCCTCAACATGCATGTCCGCAGATATAAAAAAATACGTGTCAAATGATTTTTAAAAAGCTACCACATATGTCAATTTCATTAAAATCCGCGTGTGATACCTTGGTGATGTCCCTTGTCAGCGGAATTATCGTCGGGACTGTTTCCTACGGGCAGCTTACACAGATGAGTAATCAGTCGCGGCTGTTCGTATTCGCACAGATCGCACTAGACCTTCGGAATCGGAAAAACATTGTATCACGCGATCGAGATGCCATTTCGCAGGAGGGATTGACGGTTCTTTAATAAGCACGAAATCGTTCGGTTGGAGATTCGGACAGCGCTCGCGCCATTTAGATCGTTGTTGCAAGATATGCAGGTAGTCCTGCGACCATAATTTTCAAAACTGCTCATACTTTTAACGCATGAGTTTCCAACGAGTTAGTCGGTTTTCTGGTACGTCCCATACTGATGGCATGGGAACGGTTTTTAACGCGGTACCAATTAGAAAATATCCTGGCGTGAGCGCATCGAACGAATCAACATCGTCCTTCAGAGGAGCCAGAGGTCGAGAGTTGAGGAAGGCTTCTATGTTGTTGAAGAGGGTTCGGAATTCTTCCACCGTAGGGGTGGACGCGCCTAGTACTCGTTTCAGGTGATGTTTAACACTCTTGACCCCCGCCTCTCATAGTCCTCCCAAATGGGGAACTGCCAGGAGGAGAATCCTCCAATTTATAGAGTCCTTGAAGAGATGACCCCGGAACTCGTCGCTGGCAATGACGCCTGCAAATGCGTCACGAAGTTTGCGCTCCGCTCCGTGAAACGTGGTGCCGTTGTCTGAATATAAGAATTCCGGAAGTCCACGGTGAGAGCAAAATCGTTCAAGCGCTGCTATAAACATGTTCGCGGAGTAATCGAGATCAAAGTGAATCGCACGCGTTGCTAGACACACGAACACCGCGTTATAGGCCTTGATGGTCGTTCGTCCACGACCGAACGTCGGTCTTACTCAGATGAGGCCTGCGTAATCTACTCCACAGTGCGAGAAGGGGCGCGAAATTCGAATTCGGGGCTTGGGAAGACCGACTCGAAGACTGCTCGTACATATCGAACGCACCGGTGAATGTGAGTCCGTACTATATTTCTGGCCTCTAATACCCAATATCGTTCTCGAAGCACGCGGAGCATCAATTACGCTCCGCCATGGAGGGTGTTACGGTGCACTTGGGAAATGATGACCTCTGAGATTCGACATTTGGGAAGCACGACTGGGTGTCGCGCGGGAAAAGGAAGGTCGGATAATCGGAGACGGCCACCTACTCGTATGAGACCAGACGAATCTAGGAAGGGGTCGAGAGCGCGGAGTGGAGATCCTGCGGGAGCGGCCTTGGCTTATTTGAGCGACCTGTACTTCTCAGAAAATGCTTCGCTCTGAACTTGTCGTATTAGGAAGCGATGCACACTTGACACTTCATCGAGCGATAAACACGAGTCAGTGCTTGCCACGTCTCGATGTCGACACCGCGTGATGAACCGACGTACGTACGCTGTGACGCGCAGAAGGCACGGCCACGAGGAAATACGATTGGGCAAGTCCCATTGCACTCGACTATGATGGGTAGTCACTGATTTTGTTTCAAAATCTATTGGCTCTCGATAGTGCGCAAGGTGGTCCTGCTTCGGCCATGATGAAGGGTCCAAGACTAGCCAGGATCCACCACAATGTGAAGGTCGAAAACTTGACGGGAAGGAGGTCGCGAGAGGCGCAGTCCGCGGGGTTGTCCTCGGAAGGAAGATGCTTCCAACACTCGATTGGCAGCTCAGTTTGAATCGCGGCGATTCGATTTGCAACAAAAACCTTAAAAGAGGAAAGAGGTTTCTGCAACCAACACAAAACTATGGTCGAGTCGCTCCAACAATGAATGGAGGTGACTTCAAACGGAAACGATTGCAGGGTGCTCTTGATACAGCGCATCAACAGCGTTCGAGACACAATTCGAGACGAGGGATGGAAAGAGCTTTTACTGGCGCGACCTTCGTTTTTGCAAGCAATAACTGTACGCGTCGCCCAGTCAGAGTGTCAACTACCAGATACACCACTGCCGCGTAGGCGTGTTCCGATACATCGCAAAAGCCGTGAAGATGAATCTTTCGTGTGGTATTTTCGTATCCTGACCATCGGGGTATCGAGAGGTCATTCAGGTTTGGTAATTGTTCATAGAAGATGAGCCAACGTGACACAAGCTCTTCGGAAAGACTCTCGTCCCAACCTAGTTTGAGCTACCATAAGTCTTGTAGAAGAATCTTGGGAATTAAGATGACCGGTGCTAGCCAACCAAGCGGGTCGAAGAGGTGAGCTACGAGGGATAAAATTCGCCGTTTGGTAGGGGTTTCCCATGGCGGAAGAGAAACATGAATGTTAAATTCATCTCCTACGGGATTCCAGCACAGCCCTAGCACCTTCAATTTCGATTGAAGGTCAAATGGACGTTTGAGCGCGAATCCGTGGTTGGCAGGATCGACTCCGGTGAGGATTTCAAGTTCATTGCTGGCCCATTTTCGGAGAAGAAATCCGCCCCGCGCTAGACAGTCCGCGGTTTGTGTCTTTTTTGCTAGAGTGTTCTGAATCGTATCTGCGCCCGACATTATGTCGTCTACGTAACGGTCATTGCGTAATATAGGAACCGCGAGGGGGAAATTGGGACCCTCATCCTCCGCTAGCTGGTAGATGACCCTTTGCGCTTGATATGGGGCTGAAGTTGTCCCATAAGTGACCGTGCGAAGTTCATAGGTTTGCACGGGCTCAGATGAAGCAACCCGCCACAGTATCAGCTGGTATGATTGATCTTCGGGGTGTACTAGTATTTGCCGGTACATTTGTGCAATGTCGGCGCTAAAAACATATTTCCATTGGTGCCAGCGAAGAATAAGGGACACAAGTTCCGATTGTAATTTGGGACCAGGGAAAAGATAATCATTTAATGATTTCCCATTTTGCGTAGGCGCCGAGGCGTTGAACACAACGCGGAGTTTGGTGGTGAGACTGTCGACTCGAGTCACGCCATGATGCGGAAGGTATACAGTCTGTCGGAGGAGGAGGGACGGATCAACGACACACATATGACCTGACTGGAGATAATCCTCCATGAAGGCAGTATATTGGGCTCGTAGATCGTCCGATTCAGAAAGTCTTTTCTGAAGTCGATGAAGAGATGACATAGCAATTGAGCGAGATTCGTCAATATCAATTGGGGGGCCTACTCGAAAGGGAAGACGCACCACATACCGTCCAGTGGGCGTTCGGGAATAAGTCGCTGCAAAGTGGGCCTCACATTGTTCCTCGTCCAGCGACAGAGTGGAACCGGAAACGGGAAGGTCCTCCACCTCCCAGAAACGCTTCAAGCTCGTTCAGCTCGGAGAGACTCGAGTGGTGAACGTGAATCGGTGGTCGCGGATTTTTCGAGTGAATCGATCCGGAAAGGATCCATCCGAAAATGGAGCGTTGGGCTAACATTGTCCCGGTAGGATTTTTACGGATTCCGTCTAGCATAATTGAGGCATACAGATCTGCTCCAATCAGCAAGTCGATCGGTGCGGGTGAGAATAGATCTGGATCCGCAAGGGAAAGATTCGCGCAAAAGGAAAGTGTTTCAAGGAGGGGGATTCGGTCGGGAATATACGAGGTAATTCGCGGTAGCACGAGAGCGCGAGCGAACATGGACGAAGATTTATCGGATGGTCGTAATCGGAATTTTACGATAGAATTGATTTCGTCTGCGGGTTTGCCGCCAATGCCAGCGATACGAGCCTAAGCCGCTTCTCGGTTAAGCCGAAGGGGTTGTACCAAGGATTCCAAAATGAATGTTGCATCGGACCCTTGATCGAGGAGTGCACGAACGGTCGCGGTTCGTCCCGATATAGACTTGACGATCACCCACGCAGTCGCAAGCAGAACACATCGGGTTTTACGCGGAATTTCGGCGTGAGCGGAAAGGGTGGTAACATTCTCTTGTGCCGACGAAGTTTTCGCATGATCGCTCGAGGTTTTCGTCAAGTCCGAATGCGAATGTGCGGATTGACCCCTACTTTCGCCGCCCGCGTTGGCGGTTCTTTGCGCTTCCGGGTGTAATAACAAATGATGGCGTTTCTGACAAACCATACACGAAAACGAACTGGGACAGTCGAACGCTCGATGACCACGACTTAAACAATTGTGAAACCGCGCTTGCCGGCGTATCCGCGTTTCGCGATTTGCAACTTACATCGCGCGAAATTTCGGACACTGGTTTAATCGGTGCGAGTCGGGACAAAGCGGACAGTTTCCGCTGCTGGTTACACTATTGTGTGTTCGGTAGGTGTTTCGCGTTTCCGATTTTCGCACGGGTTTTGAAAGAACCGTTTCCTTCCGCAACGCTCCGCTAGACGCGATCGGGGTTGTAGCGGCGGCTTCTTACGCACGAACTTGGTTGTCGATCATCGCGGTTAATTTGCTTAACGGCGGAAAAGTTGTCCAAAAAATTCGTTATTATACATTAGTTATAAAATCGGATGGTTTAATTATGTTTTAAATGTCGCTCTTTAATTTCTGGCTAACATTTCGATATTAAAATAGTAATACGACGGTGTTTTAGCGAAAAATACATTTTCTGTCCTTTTCTAATGAACTAAGCACAAATTCTACGTGAGCCTAATGTATTCCGATTTACAGCTTTTTAATTAAAGAAAATAATTTTTGTTCTGGCTATGAATAGTTTAGTACTGACTGATTTTACATATATAAATAGATTTAGTTAATTAATTAATTTAATGTCTGATAATGCCGTAAATAGAAATAGTATTTCCATCCTTTTCTAGGATTAGCGCTGTGCTGACTCGCGCACGTTTATTCAAAAGGAATTAACCTTAAGAATAATATTTTAACATGAGTCCGAACGGTTGACTCGGAAAGTCGTCCTAAACGGTTGACTTGTAAAAATTACTAAATCCGTAACGAATGATTTTCGTAAAATTTCTAAGTCCGACTTAGATGACTTATATTGATGATCTTTTAAGTCCGACTCGGATGACTTATGTTGGTGATCTGACGATGCGTTTCATCCTTACTTCCTCGAAACGTCGGAAGTGCAAGGAGGCATGCTGATTGGTTCTCATTAGAAACGTTGATTTTCCAATCAACATGCCCCTTGACTTGGGCCCACCCTCTCTTGCGCCCTGAGCGCGCCTTTTTTGGAAGAGGGTGGGAAAAAATACCGATGAGTGCGGGAGGATCTCGAAGGCCGGCAACGCCGGGGTTTTTTCCCTCCAGGTGACACGCACGTTGTCCTAAAAAGTACCGCTAGGACTGAACCGAGGCCCATCCTCGGTGACCCTTCGGGAAAAATCCTGTTTATGACTGAGTAGTTATTAAAGACTAAATGAAACTTGGAAATTCTAAAGGCATTGTTCGAAAAAACGTAAAACTAAATTGCCGTCGATGGCTAAAAATCTGTCTTTCAAAAATAACTGTTGGACCCGAACCCATCATAAACTACCTATGAAACCCTCGCATATTGTGTTCCGTACCACGTTCGGAACAAGCGCTGATCTCAAGGATTTCGGGGCGAGTATCGCGGCACGTAGGCACAGCATAGTGTAACGGAAATTTTTCATACAAAACTATTTATTTGTTAACGTCAAGCTGTGTGCACAGGTGGCACACGTGTCAGGGTCATCGTATCCCGGATTTCGACCCGGTTCTCAGGGGTCTTGGGATGACAATAATATAAACTCATGTCCGTCATCGAGTTAAGGATCGGTGGTAACCGATAGCTAAGGACCGCAACGAATTCTAAGAGTCGCGAATGTTATGGTTAGAGGTCGATGCCTTCTTCTTTGAGGATCACCGAAAGTGTCGTGTCTCGTGGCCGATGACCCGACGTCATGGTGCTGCGTGGCACGTGCACAGAGATTAGGGTATTCTAGTAGGATCTGGTCACGGAGTGGGGAGGATATTGCATCCTTCGTTAAGCGGACCTTGAGGGTCAGCAATGCACTTAACCTAGAACTTTCAGAGAATACACATCGAAAATTATTACAAAGACTTTTTATCTAACATATTAGAATTAAAATAAAATAATACATAATCTTGTTTTAATCATTCTAACTTAATATTCAATTATTGGTGTGAAAAATATTACCTACTCTAAATCAAAATTATAAGATAATTAATATAAATTATAACATATATATATTCTGATTACCGACTGTCGAATTTGATAGATATGGTAATAGATACCTAATGTACTGTCGATAATTGGGTATTCTAATCGGTGGATAGAAGATTGTCGTGATGATAGTGGTAGAAAAAAAAAATTTCCCCAGGGACGTTACACATGTATCGGATTTCTTTGTGTCGTGCTTCTATGGCATTTTCTGACAATTTTCCTATCGGTATTATAGAATTAGAAATTCTGTCTATTCCGTGGACTGAAAGTTTGTGCAGTGTTACGGACATATAATACCATTTATAATTTTCTAAATATATTGTCTGTATTTCTATTATTAATTTTTTTAACTCGATTTTATTAATTTTTTCCCACTTGAAATAACAGAAAGAACGATTCCTATTTTATGTATTAAATTGTAATTAATTCCCGTTATGGTAGCACTTGTTGTTAGGTTATTAAAAAATCTACGGGCAGTATTTCCATCGATTATTGTTTCATACCCAGGTTTTGGTATGTCAACTAACAGTCCCATTTGTTGCTTAAAGTGATCCTGAATTTTTCTTTTATTTTCGGAAAAAAGTTTTTTGGTGTCTTCTCCTCTTACTTGCCACGTTTGTTCTATATGCTATATGCAATAAATTTTCGAAGCACCTAATCCATAAGTGCAGAGGTGACAATCCGTATTCATTTCCTTGTTCATCATGTTCTTGTTAATCAGTGTTCATTTCTTTGAGTGTACAGCCGCAAATATAGCATACTTGTGATGACATTGTGTCCGATATTATATTGCAAATGCTTCCATCTATCATGGTTAGTGCTGCATCATAAAAAACTGTTACATTTATATTATTATGAAAAATACTAGTGCTATTTAATTTTTCTATTACATCTTTTAAATCGGTGTATTCTTTTCTAACTAATTCTACTGATTCTTTTGCGAATATAATTTTTAATGGTCTACATAATGCTGTGGAGGATGGTGTTGCATTTTCCCATACTATTATGTTTTTGTCATTATCTTTCATATAAATGGGCACTATTGCCGATGTAAATATAAATTCATCGGTTGCAGATGGATCACTGAATTTTTATTTATACCTACTGTGCCCTGAACTTCCATCGAAGTCGCATTTTACGTAAAGGGTTGCCGATTTTAAATTTGTATTTGACATAAGTTCTACAATTGAGGAACTAGTTTTGTCTGATAATTCCTGCATTTCAACTTCTGCGCCGTTTTCAGTAATTGTGCAGTTTCTTGGCAGCAACGTGTTCTTAAAATTTTTTATACTATGGTATGTTTGAAACGTTTGTGGATGTAATAAATTTATTTTGGCACGTAGGGTTTTATACTGTCTTACAGTCAATTTCAGCTCCAGGCTCAAAGCTAAAGATTCTTTTACTGAAAATCCTTTATTTTGTGGGATTTTTACACTTTCCGCTATTTTTGCCGCAAAACTAAGTTCTTCGACTGTTGTGTCAATCCTTAAGTTTACGTCTTTTTGTCCTCTCCGCACATTCTGCGAAAGGTTTGACAGTTCTTGATCCAGCCTTTTTTTTTTTTTTTTGTTTAGGAAGGCAGAAATTACGGACACCTGGGAAGATAGCCCAGGTAGTGTGGAAAGACTCACGCTTCCTGCGCCCCTAGAAGAGGGACGGTTTTGGCGCATACCCACTAAAACTGTCTCCCGCCCCCGCCACAAGGGCAGAGGGTGGCGGCAACCCGGCAGGCTTTCCTGTCGGTGGGTATAGTCCCCCTGCGTTAGGCCATCGCTCGCTTGCTGTGGAATAAAGACTACCACCCTCCCCCACCCCCCACCCCCTCGCGTGTCTGTTCCATGTTTACTCAAAGGGTCTTGACCCGAAGGGCTTCGTCAAGGTCCAAGGGAGGGGGGGGGGGGGCTCCCAGGCAGGCGCACTGACCTCCGGCTTGACCTTGTAACGCCCACTCGGCACCGCCTCCCGGTGAGTTCGAACATACGGCAAAAAACCGCGACCTCTCCCCACCATTTCGCACCTAAGTGTCGCGATACGTTCGACCAAATGTTGCCTGAGTTCGAAATTTCGCCCCCCCCCCCCCCCCTCCCCTGTTCGTGCATAAATTTCCGTCGGATGAGTTCCGCAAAGTTCCCGTCCCCGCCCCCACCCCCTTTGAATTTTCGCGCATCGCCGTTTCGTCGTGTTTCGCGCTCTCTGTTTCCCCCTTTCCCGTCCCCTTACCCTTCGCATCATCGCTGTTTCTCCGATTTTCCCCGCGTTTCCTATGACGCCTCAGTCTCCTTCCACAACGCTACATGAGCCCATTGCTCTTGGTAAAATTTCTCCTTCTTCTCTCCCGCCGATCCCACTCGGTCCCCATTGTCGCCCCCTAATGGTGCTATGACCAGGCTGACACCGGTTTCCTCCCTTGCAGATTTGAGTTGTTTGATCGGTCGCGTCTACATTCGTTTCTCCGTCTCTCCACTCCTGCTCTTCCTCTTCTCCCTCTTGCTGTCTTCTCGCTTCTTCGCCTCCTCTTGCCGTTTGAAAAGCGCGCCATGCCTCCGCCGTCTCGCTTGCTGCCGCATCCTTTCGCTCCACCTTTTAGGACCGCTCTCCAAGCGCTTGCAGCGTTCCTTCCTTCGCCATGCTGGATATTCTCAATGCGGCCCCTTTGCTCCACCATCGTTGTGACTTCGGAGTTTCCAGGGTGCTGGAGTGTTTTCCGCAGTTCTTCCAACACATTTCTGCCATTTCCCGCTTTGCACTGTTCCTCTTCACTCGGGCACGTAGTCACGTATATTCCCCTGTACCCGCAACACTCCCAGCACTTCACTGCACTCCCATAACACTTCCCAACACTACACCGAATTAATTGCCTATCTGTTAATTATTTATTATTTATTTATTAATCTACTAATCACTTCACTATTTATAAATAATTTATTAGCTAATTATTAATTAATTAATATTATTATTATTATTAATCTCATTCACTTCATTTATTTATTAATTTATTAATTAATTACTTCCTTCCTTTACTTCGTTCCGTGTCGTCTCGCCTCCTCCTCTTCTCCTCCTCACTGTTTTCTTGCTTCAACCTATCTGCTTACCATTTGAAAAACGCGCCATGTCTCCGCCATCTTGCTTTTTGCCGCGTGCCTTCGCTTCGCCCTTAGGCTTCGTCCGTAAGGGCCGCTCTCCATGCGCCTGCAGCGACCCTTCCCCGACCATGTTGGATGTTTGCGAACCGGCCTTTGCGCTCTACGCTTTCCCTCGCGCGGAGATGCCTACGTGTTCATACGATATATCGGAGCATGCTCGACCGACGCCATTATTTATTTACTCTCAAATCATGAAAATACGAAAAAAGTCAAAACTAATCACCGCGTGCATTCAATATGCCTCATTCGCCCTTCCCCGCACTCTAAATCCCTAATGACATTTACATTATTAATTAATTAATTTAATTTCTGCGACTTTCTCTCGCAACTTCGACATGTCGCACGACCACGTGATCGCGCAACTCCTTCTCCGAGGGCAAATTCCACCCTTAAATTGCACTATTTTCACTCGCGATATATAAAAATAATCGTGTTTAAGTCGCGCACATATTTATTTTATTCCACGGTCGGCCCGAATACTCGTTTCCTCGCTTTCGTTTACTCATGGGTTTGCACACCATGCTTTCCCTCGCGTCGCGTGGAAGTCGCCATTACCGAAATTTCGTTTTTTACTTATAAATTCATTATTTCACCTCCGATTTTCACAAAACTTCACCGCTCACTTCCCCCACGGTCTCCCCTCACATCACAACATTATTTACCACACTTTTACCACTTCTTCCCACCAAAACTGGGTTTTAACGAGGAGTGACCCCTGGACGCGTGCACTCGTCACGACGAGCCCACCAACTTCTATGGTTGATCCAGCCTGTGTATCGTTAATATAATTTAATATGGAACTGTTAATAACAATTTTGGTTGACAACCATTCCGCATGTTATTCATATATTCGATTGTACATCCTATTACACTTAGTGTACTTCTGCTTTATTTTTAGATGAACAAATCTTGCGGTTTCAAAAACACTTTTATCCACCCAATCTGGTATATCGTGTAAATTAAAATTTTCTTTAATAAACGCTGAGATGGCTGTTGCTTCATTTAGTCTGGAATATTTCCACACTTCCAAGCATCGGCCATAGGTGATGAAGTGATTTTGACCTATAATAAAAGTTAACTAGGATTCAAAGAGCCTTTTCCAATTTTAAGATATTGCTTGGTGAAATATCAACAACCATGTAAAAATATTGTACATTACCACTTATTGGTTCTTGACTCATGATCTTATAAAATAGTAAAATGTCTATATTAATATATATTATATATTTATATTACACTGCACTATATACACTACACTAATACTATAAAGTAATGAAAAATAGCACTAGACAGTATGAATTTATAAACTAATAATACTACTAGGAAATGAAACTGAAAGAAAAAATAACTGATTACATTAGCTGTGTGTCACCTCTGAATGCTCTTCCAAAACTGAAGACAGAATGTCCAGAAAAGGCAAATGTTTAGATTTTCTAACTTGTAACGCCACATGGCCCATAGTGTTGGTAGAAAATAGCATTGGCCATTTCCAGATGTTTAGGTATAGGCAATTAAGTCTTAGGTCCGTAAGCTGGAAATCTTATTTTACAGTTTTTAACTGAATAGGCTACCCTACCATAAACGTGTAAATAAAATAACTTGTCGTGTACAATCAGTTACCTTGACCGCGACAAACTCAATTGCTTTATCGCTCCGCCGAATACACGAGTAAAATTCGTATGCGTAAACTTTTACTCTCAATTTTAAAAAGAGGTTACTCTATTTATTAAAAGTACAAATATTTTTGAAATCTACGTTTCTTTCTGGACAATATGGTATATACAACATCATGATTTAAATACTACAGAAATTTGACTTTTGTTCATTGCATGAAACACTGTGCGTCGTCGTGAACTGTATATCGTGAACTGTACGTCAAATGTATCGATACCGACGGTATAACGTCGGTATATCGTCGGTATAACAGGAAGCTATTAGGTGAAAGTTAAATCGAATAATGAATGAAAAAATCTGAAATATTATTAAATTATCATTCATTCATGAATAAGAAATAACAAAATTAGTCCCTACTCACGTAATCAGAATAAATCGAATTTATTCGATACGTATATTCGTTATCGCAAAGAAATAATAAATAAAAAATGGTTATCGATGATTACCTTAACGAGCCTACCTTTGACTGGATGCTGCTGATCGTCTCTGGATCGTCCGGGCTCTTTGTCGAAATCAGCTCCAGGTGTGGTCGATGGCTGCGTTTCCGAGTAGTATCCCTCGAGTATACTTCTTCTCCTAGTATTTTTCCTTCGGATCTTCTCCTTCGGATGGATGTAGATCGGATCCCACGATATTGGCACTTCTTCGATCACTCGTGTCGCGGATCACTAATGCACTGGTGTCTATAGGTCGAGGATCCGGCTCGAAGGACCAAAAAATGTAACCGTTCTTACGAGGTTACTCGTGCCGCGAACTGATCGCACGGATTTTTTAACTCCGTGCCACGAGGTTGTAAATCTCGTGACTCGTTTGGTTACGATCCTTCGCGACGCGCTGCTCTGCCGACTTAACTTTGGAGCAGTAGTTCAAAGTGAGTCCGAACGTTTGACTCTTAAAAATGTTTAAGTCCGTAACGAATGACTTATTACAACTTGTGTTCAGTTCGACTGCGAACTGTTTTCTCCGCGACGAATAGTTTTGTTCTGCTCTGTTTGAATGATAGATATGTTCTGATGATGATTGTGATTTGCACGACTGTTCGTTATGTTCTGCTCTTAGCTCTCGATCGTGCGAGCTAAGGGGCTCTGGCGAAAGTTTCGGAAACACGTTGATTGGTCATCGTTCAATTTTTGATTTTCCAATCAACGTGTCCCTTGACTTTCTCCCACCCTTCCGTTACGCCCTTAGCGCGTTTCTTTAGGAGGGTGGGACGGTACCAGAGCGTACATGAGAAATCTGCAAGTACGACAACGCCAGGGTTTTTCCTCTGAGTCTCAGGCCCGATGGCCGTAAAGTACCGTAACGAATGTACCGTCGAAATGACCCTTCAGAATTACCGTATTTATGACAGGAATTGGCTATCGAGGACGAAACGAAATTAAAAATTGAACGTTATTGTACGAAAAAAGGTAAATGAGTATTGCAGGAAGTAAGGAAAAAGTCTTTCTCAAAAATAGCCTTTGTCGCGGACCTATCATAAACTCTCCAAGCGGAATCCTCACGTACCGTGTTCCAACGGTTGGAACAGGTGCTGTGCCTTTTGTATAACTCGTTGTACAGTCTTTACAGATACGCTCAAACGGCATTCTGCTAAAATTTGTCTAGATGGAAGGGCTGAATTTGATGCGCACCTTAAAATTGTTCTTTTATCTCTCGATGTAAGGGATGATTGCATTCCCGCTCTCTTCATTTCTCCGTAATTTTTTGGATTACTTAAAAAATTACGAATTACACATCTACTTCTTTTCATTTTTAGTGAAATTTGTTTTAAATTCTCTCCCTCTGCTCTTCTTTGAAGGATTTCTATTTTTTCCTCCTCAGTTAAATGGTTACCACGTGGCATTCTTTAAGTTTAAATGTTTTTATTAACGTTTACTATGTTTTTATGTTTTATAATACAGAAATAACTACAACAGAGAATTTATAGTACGACACACATGAACGCATTTAGATACAACTGTCTGCAGTCGACTACCATTAGTGTCTTATAATTTTGTCTTACCCGAAAATCTAAACACTACATTTCTTGGAAGTACTTCGACGCTTCGTGATTGTTTATAAAGTGGTAGAGATCGAATAAAATAATTTTAAGAAAAAAAATACACCGACTTCGAAATACACTAAAAAGTATAAAATAATTTCTATTTCATTCAATCATACAATTACGTCACAGATATGAATGAAACCTATTTACTCGTTAGGTAATATATTTAATACATTTCAACCTTTTCGGAGGCGGCGCAAAATTAAAAGATTTTCTTGAATATGTCAACCTTTGGACAGCCGAACATAGGCAAAGCTTGTATAGCTATTTTTTTTTCTCTACATATAACTCGACAGCACGCCGCGAAGTATGTGTTAGTGCGTATAGAATGTAACTATGGTCTACCTAGATTCATAGAGTATGCGACGGAAAGACTCGATCGCCGCATATACTATAAAGATAGAGCCCATCTGCAGCAAATTTGGTAATTCCCGCGTCGTGGGCTCCGTTTATAGGTATCCATAGCTCCCACACGCGAACGAAGTCGATTCAATTTCATTTATATCAGAAACGTTGCGAAATGAAGATGCAGTCGTTACATTTACGTATATTACCAGATATATCTATAATGGTTCGTATTCTTTTTCAGGATTTATTAATTTCCAATACGCCATACCACAATCAACTGGTTATTGGCAGCAACGTTTAATGGGGTATTTTTAATTTTGCGCCGCCTCCGAAAAGGTTGAAATGTATTTAATATACTACGTAACGAGTAAATAGGTTTCATTCATATCTGTTACGTAATTGTATGATTGAATGAAATAGAAATTAGTTCATTAGGAAATAGAAATTATTTTATACTTTTTAGTGCATTTCGAAATCGGTGTATTTTTTTTCTTAAAATTATTTTATTTCACGCTTTTTGGTGGAATGGGGAGAATTGTATAGGATACTGTGAGACAGTTCTTCCGGGCTTTTTTTGTCTGCGTAAATGCCATGAACATAATTAAGTAAAGGACAACATGGATATTCGTTTTTCAATTTTGTTTGCAACAATAATCCTTTGCACTAAAAAATGAAAAAATTTTTGGTAATGGTACCAATGGGGAGTCAGACTCTACAAGATGCGAAAGGCTTCGTTCCGATCGGACCACCCACCTAGGAAAAACCGGCGAACATGCATAGAAAACAAAATAAGGGACACTCTTTCAGGGACAGGTACAAACTAATTACATCATGATTGAGTGTGCTTCATCCATTTGTTCTTTGTTAACTTTCTTTGCAAAAATTTATTGCACATGTGTATCTCTTACGGTTTAGGACTGCGCAAGGGTGAAAGTATCCGTAAAATAATAGCAGATCCTGCGCAACAAATTTTCTAATAAATCAAATTGATGCATTTTTAGAACGATTTGGAGACTGTAACAAGCAATGGGAATAATACACCAACGTCAACGTGAACTCATCTTGCTGTATAAGTCGCGTGTCAGAGCGGTAAAGCTTAGTTAGTGTTTTGGTGCAGTGCATAGTAATTGCCCTTTCTTGTCTTTCCCGTGCATAGCACGGGGCGTTCCACTAATATTAATAACAATAGTTTTTCGCTAATATCTCGAAAACAAAAACTTTTCGTCGATTATACAAGAGGGAAAAATTGTCCAGAACCACGCCCCTGACAACATATTCGAAGGACATTAAAATCGTTCGAAATTGATTTCAAAAGTTAATAACAATTTTTCGCTAATATCTCGAAAACCAAAGCTTTCCGCGAAATTTGTATATGAACAAAATTGTTCAGAATCATATCCGTGGTAAGATATTAAAAGCGCACTAAAATCGAGAAAAGTTTATTTCAAAAGTTGCCGGTTGTTTTGGAATAACAATACTTTGCAATTAAAAAATGAAAAATTTTTTGATAATGGTACCAATGGGGAGTCAGAACCTACCAGATGCAAAAGGTTTTGTTCCGATCGGTCTACTCAGCTAGGCGTAATCGGTGAACATACAGTAAGACCCCGCTTAACGCTATTTCGGTATTACGCGGTTGTATTTGGATTTCTCGAAATGGCACACGGTATTGATACTTGTATATGTGTGCAAAAGAAGCCGGCATGCAACAACTATAAGCGGTGCATTATGCAACGACGATGCACATGATTTTTGTTTCACTACACTCTTTTGTTACTCTGTTCAAAATAAAGGTTCCAACGACTATTCCTCGTTTAACGCTGTTTCGTTTAGCGCTGGAACTTATTGGAACGTATCCCCCGCGTTAAGCGAGGTCTTACTGTACATAGAAAAAAAAATATACTAATCAAATTGAGTAACCTCCTCCTTTTTCAAAGTCGGTTAAAAATACTACTCGTCCATCTCTATACTTGTTACGTGCACACACGTATACACGTTTTTTTAAAGAATAAATGGGGTGTCTTATAATTTTGTCCACCAGTGTATATTGATGATGTTTAATGAGTGGTCAGTGTTACGTTATCATGCAGTCATGAAAGAACACAATACTTAATTTCGATATTAAATCGAAGTTAAAAAATAATAAAATTCATAAAAA
The DNA here is from genome assembly GCF_050947335.1 of Megachile rotundata. Lineage (NCBI taxonomy): Eukaryota > Metazoa > Arthropoda > Insecta > Hymenoptera > Megachilidae > Megachile > Megachile rotundata. The sequence goes on along the minus strand of NC_134987.1, from coordinate 2,451,822 downwards.
TTTTCCATTATTTAATAAATCTAAACCGTTAACCAGCTAGAATTTTGAGAAAAGTACTCGCTTTCTTGCCTGAGTCTTTATGATTTTATTTCATTTTATTGAGTCATTATAATATTTTTAAACGAGTTTAAAGATATCGAATCATGCAGTACTGTGTAATAATATTTTTAGCCGGTATAACTATTGTAGCGTGCTGAATGTATCGCTACTACGTCGCGATAAAATTTGAAGTTAAAAGATACCGCAACGCGATTTGCTTCTAACACTTAATATTACAAGCAAGGTTTCAAGTTCTCCCGACTGTTGGATGTTTGTAATGTTTGCAACGATTGAAGAGCGAATCGGTGAGATGTTTCTCTCAATAATGCGTAAGTGAATCTGACGACTCGCTGTCGTCTTGACTCAGACGTCGACGATGGAGTCAGAGGTCGTACGCTGATTGGCTTTTCGCCTTTTTTAGGAAATTCCAATCAGCGTGTCCTTTGGGATTGGGCCCACCCTTCATAGCTCCCTTAGAGCGTCTTCGTCTAGGAAGGGTGGGGAATCCGGTGAGTTGGCGGGAGGACCCCGAACGTCCGGCAATGCCGCGATTTTTTCTTCTAGGTACATTTGGCGACCATAAGTTCGCCCGTTAGGTCCGTGCGTGACCGTTTCTAAAGTACCCTTCGGAAAAAACCGTGTTTATGATCGGAAAGTGACCGTTGAGGATGAAGCGAAAAATTCACTGTCTTATAATTGTCTTCCGCTGTTTCGCTCTTTTACATTCCTATTGTAAATCGTTTCGTTAAATCCCATTCGTTCGGGTTGGTCAGCGACCTCGCCCTTATGACTCTACATTATGATATTATCATTTTTGTTAAAAAAAATATAATAATAGGTGCCTTCTACCACTGTAGTGTAAGGAAATAGAAAATCGACAAACGGTCGGCACGGGCCACGTGCTTTTTGTCAGTGCATTCCCCTTCCGCAGGGAAACTTTGCTGGGCCTAAGTGCCATAAACAACCATGCTGACGGGGGTGTCCTCAAGACGGGACCGTGTCTAGAGAGACATTTCTGTATTGGCATTTGCCGTGAAACGTTTCCAGTAAAGCATTTAATATTCCACATAAAACGCCCACCGTTTATTTAGCGAAAAACCTCACCTTTACTTTCATTCCATCTATTCATCTTACATTAGACTTGATATTTTGACGTTCGTCTGTATCTACCTATGACAAGGCGAAGAAAAATGGAACTGGAATTTTATTTATACACTATCATTTGATTTCAATTTATAGTGAACGTAAATTATAGACGAGTTTGTAATTAACTATGTTCGGGAAGAGTTGGCAAGTGAGCGTTTTTGTTTGCAATAAAATACGAAACAAAAAAGAAACAACTATTCAACTTCTAATTTATGTTATTAGAAAGATCAATTATCTTCTTTGCAATTTCTTCCCTTGTATGAATTGCATTTATTAAAAGAACATAGATATTTATGAAGGAAGTGTATATATAACGGGGTTTATCCCCAACTGGATAAAAAAGAGAAAATAAACATTGAGTAAATTCTGCTTTTATTTAATTGATCTTGTTAATTTAGGCAAGTATTCCAATATGTATGAAGGATCGGTTTGTTCGATGGTCGTCGGGTGCGATCGGGCGCAATCGAGCGAGCGGGCGACTCGCACAATTGGCGCCAAGATAATTCGGCGTTACCATGATTTGGCGCGGAAAATTAGCGGGAGAATAAAAGATCGCAAGGCATTTGTTTCCTTTTACGCGGGAACCAAAGGAGAATGAGGAAAACGGCGTGGTGTCGCGAGGAAGTGGTGTCGTAACGGTTGAAGTAGTAAGTTGTCCGAAAAAGTCATTGTATAATTGTTTGTAGTTGATTTTGTATTCTTGTAAAGTTATTAAAACTATTTTGTTATTGTTATTCCCAAAGAACAGTAATCCGTCATCCTCGATAATTTCGATCCTACATGTATAGCAGTTTGAAAGGGTTTGGAGAAACGCGCAATACTTTTAATTAGGTGTGTTGGAATCCGGGTTGAGGAATAAAACCGCTTTACTATACTAAATGTTTATTGGATTTAAAACCTCTATGGTTACGCCGAACTCAACTTTAACAGAAAATCGTGTGATGAATAGAAACAACGACCTCCTTGCTAACTTGCAGCAAAATTGATTCTCTGTCCAAACTCTTCCTAAAAACTGTCCGTGGTCAGTGACAATATATATTATACATATATCCTCTCTCTAGTGGGGGAGGACGACCTTAGCCCTTATGACTAATAGTGGCTGTTTTTGTTGTTATGCATCGAGAGAGTCATGGTTTGGCTATGACTTATTATTTGCTTAAGATAGGTCATCCAACAGGTGGTAGGGACTAACTTTATTCAATATTAAGGTGAACATTCATAATATCGGTCTTTTCCATTGTTGGGGTTTCAAGTCTTTGATGACAAACTGTAGACTACGCTTTTCTAAAACTGGTTGATGGTTGTCGTTGTGGCTAAAGTAGGTATTGGTGATCGTAATACAAATACGAAAATATTGATGCCATTAATTATTATTCCTTAATAATATCATGCATCTGTTTTTTCGGTGATATAAATGCTATACTGTTGTCAAAATATTGATAACAACATTCACATTAAAATTATACATTTAAAAATAGATGTAATCTTTAAATTGATCAATAATTTTCTTCTCGTTTGATTCAAAAAATTTATGATAACTAATAATTAATGAAAACATGCAATGTTAATTCACGACATTATTAAATTAAGTTATAAAATTATGAAATTAAATTAACAGTTATAAAATTATAAAACCAACGGTGGTGTACAGGATTTTGTGGGCATAAATAATTTAACTCGATTTTAAATAAATATAACCAACTTTATTTTAGCAGAATTTTGAACAAGGAACGCAGGCGTCTGCAAATGTTATTTATTCGGTCGCCGGGAAGAGAATGAATACCTGCTCCGCGCTCACGGACTCGATGGAGCGATAACGCGATACCGATTATTGACGAACGCTACCCATAACGTCCGAAAATACTTCGCCCTTCATAGACGCGGAACCTCGCTACTTACGAGCATTTCTATCGAATTTTCTTATAAATTCGAATAATCACTCATTAAAAAAGTCAACTCTGCCGGTTTCGCCGGTAGCTTAGCGGCCCCGGGTCGACTTCGTCTTCCCGTGCACGCATGGACCTTCATAGCGGTAGAAGTCTACCCAATTGAGGTCTATAGCGGCCTCGAAAAGATTTTCATCTTTCCGAGCACGCGGGGAGCTTAACGGCCACAGAAAACCCTTTAGTTTTCCGCGCACGCTGGGCTACACCGTTGAGAGTTGACACAATCAGACTTTTCCGATTTTAATGACAACATATGCCCTTTATAGCTAAAATAAACATATAATAATTGAAACAAATGCGCTTCTTTGCTTAACGTTAAAGAAACTTAACATTAACATACATTTGATATTTAACATTATAAATAAATTTTCCATTACAATACATTAAATAAACTTAAACTAAATCTATACTATACAGGTGGAGTTTACAAAAGTATATACTATTAATTAACATAAATAACGTCCTCTTTAACAAAATAAAATTAAACTGATCTTGAATAAATACTTGTTCATATGTCCTAATGAAAAAATTAAATAGCATCAATAATATTTCTAAAATATTCCAAAAAACTATAAAATATTTTACTTTTGATATTGAAAAGATCCAGTCATATATTGTTTCTCGATGGAAGAAATTGATTAAAACAATCCATCAAATACTCTTTTTTTGTATATTGAAATTTCTATTTGTAAAGTAATAAAATCATTTACGTTCTTAAATATCACCTCTTGTGGCTTACCTTTGAATATCAAAAACGAAATTTAAAAAGTCGATGGGATTTACGGATGTTAATTGCTCGTGTTCACCATGAAGATGTTCGAGCTTTGTAGGCGTTATGCACGCTTGTGCCAACGAAAAAACTAAGGTTCTATACTCGAAGGACCACCCGATGCATCGGGAAAAAATGACTAAGTTCAAAGAGGTTCTATTCGAGTACTATGTCAGTTTATTCTAAGTCAAGTGCTATGTTGTAGTAAGTGCTATGTTCTATCAAGTTCTAGTTCGTATCTAATGCTGTTTGGTATCTGTCTAAAATGTCTAAATCTGTAATCGATGTAATCTCGGTAGGGATGTTCTTGGTGGGGGAGGAATGTTTTGATTGGTTACAAAAATTGTGGAAACTAGGGAAGGGAAGTGAAAGTTTCCGCCCTTCTTGGGTTTTTCCCAGTCGCAATATATGACTAATTTTGGCCCTTGACCGTGGCAAGTAATAAAGTCAAGCAGCGCGCTGACCGTGGTAAAACATTTCGAGAAATAACGGACTAGAAAGTTAGAAATGATGGTACCTGGTGACTATATGCGAAACAAAGAACGAAAAAAGCTACGGTAAGAATCGCGGGTCTTTATGGCTTCATGAGTTTACTGCTGCCACGGAACGTTTTACAAAATTTCAAGGGATCGGCTATAAATCAACGAAAAGCTAAATACTATGAATTTACAAACTAAGGATAAACTAAATATTCACAGTGAAATATATGACAAGTCTTAACAACAGATATTAACAAAAAATGCGGCAACAATCAATTCTCTAAGTTAAAATCTTTTAAATTAAGAATGTGAGGGAACCAAGAGAACGTTACTTCCGTGACATAACATAGGTCAAAAGAATTAACATTTCAGAGGTTCAAATTAGTATTTATATTTTGATTTGGATGGAAACATTATGACGCGACGATAATTGTTCGCTAATACCTATCTGTAATTGCATCGATTGGTTGCTACATATCGGAGGATCCACGTACAAAGGAACTTGCATGCAAGAGATTCCTGTCCTCGACGATCGATCAAACATTCCGAATTTCGGTCATTATCCTGCAATGTTAATCGTTCCATAATTATTTTTCCAGTAATTACTTGAAAGCTAATTAACCAGTATGCAAAATCTGTCATACAAAATCGTAGTTAATATTATTTGCACCGAAATATTATTTCGAAATTGTCACGTCCTAATTACTATTGCTGGCGCTTATTTATGACTTATTATTATCACGTCTAAATACAATTACAAATGATAATTCCGCGACAATTGACCTCGTAAATAACATTGAGCTCTATCGAAAATCTATCAGTTGTTGTCCGATACGTTAAATTTCGTGGCGTGCGCGGAAATCGTGTTCAGGAAACAAGGAAGGAAGGAAACGCGAAACACGTTTCCAAGAGGTACAAAATTATTTTATCCTGGACAGGATCGTTAAATTAATACACGAGTCGGATTGTGAACGATATAGACGACCCATATGCACCAGTTCTTGCACTTTATCGAGCACACGAAACGAACAGTTAAACTATTAAATCACAACAAAATGATTAATAAGATTGTGGAAACAGATAGACGGATGGTACGTGTTAGTTCCTACGTATTTTGTTAACATAAAACACACTTTGTTGAGGTATAGAACACGTAATGGGGATCTGATGTTGGTTGCTTTCAAACAATCTTTAACCCTTTGGACTCAAAAAATAATCATTTGCTGATTAGATTAACTTACTTAGTATTTGTTGATTACTTTAACTAGAGCTTCCTACAATCAGAGCCACGAAATAATGATATCGATTTGCTTCACACCGCCACTTTTCAACAGAATACAAATCGCATGCATACTGTAATTCACTTAAAAAATATTAAGCAGTTACTTACAATATTTATAAATAAGTTTTTATAATAATGCATTATATTATGTCAATAAAGTAACATTTAACATATTTTTGTAAATGGAAAACATATCTTGACAACATATGAAGCAAATACTATTTACAAATAAAATAGGTTTTGGATCGTTCCACGTCAAATCGATCACTTGTTGACCTCACCACCTGCGACTTCGTTTTTAACCGACTTCGAAAAAGGAGGAGGTTACTCAATTCGATCAGTATATTTTTTTTTTCTATGTATGTTCGCCGATTACGCCTAGCTGGGTGGACCGATCGGAACGAAACCTTTTGCATCTGGTAGGTTCTGACTCTCCATTATCAAAAAATTTTTAATTTTTTAATTGCAAAGTGTTGTTATTGCAAAAAAAAAACCGGCAACTTTTGAAATAAACTTTTCTCGATTTTAGTGCGCTTTTAATATCTTATCACGGACATGATTCTAAACAATTTTATTCATATACAAATTTGGCGGAAAGCTTTTCGAGATATTAGCGAAAAATTGTTATTAATTTTTGAAATCGACTTCGAACGATTTTAATGTGATTTTAATATGTTGTCAGGGGCATGATTCTGGACAATCTTTTCTTTATGCATAATTGACGGAAAGCTTTAGTTTTCGAGATATTAGCGAAAAAAGAAATTGAAAAACGAATATCCATGTTGTCTTTTACTTAATTATGCTCATGGCATTTACGCAGACAAAAAGAAGCCCAGAAGAACTGTCTCACAGTATCCTATACAACTCTTTCCATTCCACCAAAAAGCGTGAAATAAAATAATTTTCAGAAAAAAAATACACCGACTTCGAAATGCACTAAAAAGTATAAAATAATTTCTATTTCCTAATGAAGTAATTTCTATTTCATTCAAGCATACAATTACGTAACAGATATGAACGAAACCTATTTACTCGTTAGGTAGTATATTAAATACATTTCAACTTTTTCAGAGGCGGCGCAAAATTAAAAGATTTTCTTGAACATGTCAACCTTTGGACAGCCGAACATAGGCAAAGCTTGTATAGCTATTTTTTTTCTATACATATAACTCGACAGCACGCCGCGATGTAGGTGTTAGTGCGAATAGAAAGTAACTATGGTTTATCTAGATTCATAGAGTATGCGACGGAAAGACTCGATCGCCGCATATACTACAAAGATAGAGCCCATCTGCGGCAAATTTGGTAATTCCCGCGTCGTGGGCTCCGTTTATAGGTTCTTAGATCCATGGTTTCCACATGCGGACAAAGTCGATTCAATTTCATTTATATCAGAAACGTTGCGAAATGAAGATGCAGTCGTTACATTTACGTATATTACCAGATATATCTATAATGGTCCGTATTCTTTCTCAGGACTTATTAATTTCCAATACGCCATACCACAATCAACTGGTTATTGGCAGCAACGTTTACTGAGGTATTTTTAATTTTGCGCCACCTCCGAAAAGGTTGAAATGTATTTAATATACTACCTAACGAGTAAATAGGTTTCATTCATATCTGTGACGTAATTGTATAATTGAATGAAATAGAAATTATTTTATACTTTTTAGTGCATTTCGAAGTCAGTGTATTTTTTTTCTTAAAATTATTTTCGGATAATCGTTCACGCGTCTTCGCTTGTTTATCTGTCGTTATTATATTAGGAAATTAGTGAAAAGTGACAACAAAATATTACAGTGAAAAATGATAATACAAAATGATAGTGCAGTGAACTCTCTGCGATATCAGTTATTGTGGGTTGCGTATTATTTTTACGAATAGTTACGATCGAGTGAACGACCTAGTTACGAGGATCTATTTTCAATCAAGCAGGATTATTTTTAAACAATTGGTGAGTCTTATTTTAATAGTTTACAAGTGTTCCGTACAACGGTACATCAGGGTGAAAATTTTTATTTATGATTGGACCGTTAGACAGCCGCTTTTGAACCAAACATTTCGCGTTTTTCCAGTACTTATTTTTATATGTGTCATCATCATAAATTTAGAGTTAATTTTCGCTTCGTACTCAACGGCCACTTTTCGATCATAAACACCGTTTTGTCCGAAAGGTAACTTTAGAAAAGGTCACGTACGGACCTAATGGTAGCTTATGGTCGCCAAATGTACCTAGAAAAAAAAAATCACGGCATTGCCGGACGTTCGGGATCCTCCCGTCAACTCAACAGTTTCCCCACTATTCCTAGACGAAGACGCTCTAAGGCAGTTATGAAGGGTGGGCCCAATCTCAAGGAGGCATGCTGATTAGGATTTCATAAAAAAAAAAACGAAAAACCAATCAACGTACGACCTGACTCCGTCGTCAACGTGGGAGTCAAGACGACAGCGAGTCGTCACATTCGCAAGCACGCTATCGAAAGAAACGTTTCACGAAATCGCTGTACGATCGTTATGATCAAGACAACCCCTCCAACATTTGGAGAAATTTAATAATAGCTTGTAAAAGTAAAGTTTCAGAAGCAAATCGCGTTGCGGTTAATTATTTTTTTTTTTATCGTGACGTAGTAACGACAACGCTCGACACACTACAATAAGTTTTATGTAACTTTAAAATTACAGAAATTTCATTTGCTTGACTTTTGTTAATTACACATAACTAATTTTGTTCCTTACTCATGACAATCGAATAAGTGTACATTATTTGCAACCGTGCTGTTCATTATTTAACTGAGATTTAACATAATGGCTTCTTATTAAACGTTTACCCAGTCCCAGCGGATAGGCACTTGATCACGTTCAGATTCAACTGCAAGGCATCGATGCTGTCGCTTTCGCTTCTCGGCACGCGTAACCCCCGTGCTCTGATTGGTCCGTGTTTTTGCTTAATAATTCAAAAACGAAGCTTTAAACCTTATTTTTACGAAGGGAAATCTTGTTTAGAATCACGTCCTCTACCACCCCTTTCCGGGAGTTACACGAATTGTGAGGCATCCTGTATATGTTGCGCGCTCTACGTACATGCCGGTGCCTTGTAAAACACGATCGGCAAATGTTCGCTTCGTTCCGCGAAAAGATCATTGCATTTCGGAATGGCGTCGAGTAGGCCATAAAAAGGACTGCATCGGCACTTTTGATTCGCGTAATTTTTACTGTGGATATTATTATTATTATTATTACCATATTGTTAAATTATCTTTAAACGGTAACATGTCTGAATGATTTTTTAACTTACAAGTTTTGGGGCCTCGTCCAAAATAGTGCCAGTGAAAAACAGTAATAATGAGTGCCTCACAGTTCCAAGAAGATCTTTCGCAAATCATTGTAGAGTGCATTCAGGTGAATGACGTGTCCGGTGTGAAGATGCAAGCTCTTCGGAACGAACTTAAACGTAGAAAGCTAAGGATAACAGGAAGGAAGTACGTCTTCTTGGAACGCTTAAAAGCTGCTCTAGCGTTAGAAAAAGCAGAGGAAGAAGAAGATGACAAAGGCAATGAGGAGAACGAAGACAACACAAAATAGGGCGCAATAGTGTTAAGACGTAAGTTATATGAAGTTTTTTCTACATATGTATAAGAGATGCTAAAGGGTCCATGCAAATGTTTAGCGGTGGCGACACTTTAAATTGTTGTGATTGGCTGAATGAATTCAAACACATGGCAACTCTTTGAGTCTAATGTTGAAACAGTCATTTATTGTAAACGGTTACTACGCAGATCGGTGAAGATCTTCGCCAATTCGTGCGATTCGAAAAATGTTGTATATCATGACGGCAACTGAAAAGTAAACTCCATAAGAAACTTGGGCTGTACTTCCAAATGGCCCCTGTTAAGAACACAGTTATTTTATAACTAGGAAGAGTCTTTTTCCGAATCCCAATTTCTAATTTTTATATCCACGTTTCTGCTCAAGGAAAAAACCTAATTTACGATCCAGTTTACAACCTAATTCACTTCCCTCTTATAGACGTAGGCCATAAACACATCATAAACTATAGGCAAAATATTCTTACTACCTGCACGCCAACTTGGGTTTTTCCGAAACGCGTACTCCGAGGAAAGGGCAGAACAACCCCTGACATTATCCAAAAATGATGATTGGACAACGACTTTTCCCCCCTTAGTTTTAGTTCTCACCTCCGAATATACGCCCACATCCGAAAATTGATAAAAAGCATAACTCGATAGTTTTTAAAGTGAATTCTTGTAACAACACACAGTAACACATTAAATAAACTAATAATTCTAGAAAGGCAAAGCAGGCATTTGCTACATCACTTTAAAATTCCGTGCACCAGTACAAACGAATTTAACAGTCCCCATCGAGTTGAGTGCTGAAATTTTATGTGCAAATATAACTTTTTACGAGAATTCCATATCCGTTTTCAAAATCAATGAGTCTCTTACGGTTCGTCAGACACTCACAGTTTAAGAAGAGCACGGCTGGCTGTCGTGGCGAGCGCACGTGTTCGAGGGTCGCTCCTCGTTAAAACCCAGTTTTGGTGGGAAGAAGTGGTAAAAGTGTGGTAAATAATGTTGTGATGTGAGGGGAGACCGTGGGGGAAGTGAGCGGTGAAGTTTTGTGAAAATCGGAGGTGAAATAATGAATTTATAAGTAAAAAACGAAATTTCGGTAATGGCGACTTCCACGCGACGCGAGGGAAAGCATGGTGTGCAAACCCATGAGTAAACGAAAGCGAGGAAACGAGTATTCGGGCCGACCGTGGAATAAAATAAATATGTGCGCGACTTAAACACGATTATTTTTATATATCGCGAGTGAAAATAGTGCAATTTAAGGGTGGAATTTGCCCTCGGAGAAGGAGTTGCGCGATCACGTGGTCGTGCGACATGTCGAAGTTGCGAGAGAAAGTCGCAGAAATTAAATTAATTAATTAATAATGTAAATGTCATTAGGGATTTAGAGTGCGGGAAAGGGCGAATGAGGCATATTGAATGCACGCGGTGATTAGTTTTGACTTTTTTCGTATTTTCATGATTTGAGAGTAAATAAATAATGGCGTCGGTCGAGCATGCTTCGATATATCGTACGAACACGTGGGTATCTCCGCGCGAGGGAAAGCGTAGAGCGTAAAGGCCGGTTCGCAAACATCCAACATGGCCGGGGAAGGGTCGCTGCAGGCGCATGGAGAGCGGCCCTTACGGACGAAGCCTAAGGGCGAAGCGAAGGCACGCGGCAAAAAGCAAGATGGCGGAGGAAGGATCGCCGCAAGCGCACGGAGAGCTGCCCTTAGGGACGAAGCCTAAGGGTGAAGCGGAGGCACGCGGCAACAAGCAAGATGGCGGAGACATGGCGCGTTTTCCAAATGGTAAGCAGATAGGTTGAAGCAAGAAAACAGTGAGGAGGAGAAGAGGAGGAGGCGAGACGACACGGAACGAAGTAAAGGAAGGAAGTAATTAATTAATAAATTAATAAATAAATGAAGTGAATGAGATTAATAATAATAATAATATTAATTAATTAATAATTAGCTAATAAATTATTTATAAATAGTGAAGTGATTAGTGGATTAATAAATAAATAATAAATAATTAACAGATAGGCAATTAATTCGGTGTAGTGTGCGGAAAGTGTTATGGGAGTGCAGTGAAGTGCTGTGAGTGTTGCGGGTACAGGGTAATATACGTGACCACGTGCGCGAATGCAGAGGAAGCAGTGCGAAGCGGGAAAATGGCGGAAAAGTGTCGGAAGGACAGCGGAAAACGCTCCAGCACCCTGGAAACTCCGAAGTCACAACGATGGTGGAGCAAAGGGGCCGGATCGAGAATATCCAACATGGCGGCGGAAGGAACGCTGCAAGCGCTTGGAGAGCGGTCCTAAAAGGTGGAGCGAAAGGATGCGGCAGCAAGCAAGATGACGGAGGCATGGCGCGCTTTTCAAACGGCAAGAGAAGGGGAAAAAGCGAGAAGACAGCAAGAGGGAGAAGAGGAAGAGCAGGAGTGGAAGAGGCGGAGAAACTAAACATAGACACGACCGATCAAACGACTCAAACCTGCAAGGAGGAAACCGGTATCAGCTTGGTCATAACACCATTAGGGGACACAAAACGGGGATCGACGGAGCGGGGGAGAGGAGGGAGAAAGGTCAACTGTGTCAACTACCCTTCTGATCAATTGTCGGTTTAGCGAGGAACTCAGTCATCATCCTGGTCATGGCACCATTAGGGGGCGACAATGGGGACCGAGCGGGATCGGCACGAGAGAGGAAGGAGGAACTACATCGTTTGGGGAAATAGAGACTGAAGTAAAAGGTTAGGGGCCATATTAGTTAAACATAGAGACGCGAATAGTTGCCTAAAACTACGGGAAATGTTTAATTTTTGAAGGGGGGAATTAGGCTAACATACACGCGATATCGAGCATTAGCAATTTAGTGGGTGTGATGTGGTGGAGAGAGGTCACGGTTTTAGGACCGTATGTTCGGACGCGATGGAAGGCGGCAGCGGGCGGCGTTACAGGATGAAGCTGGAAACTGAAGCGCTTCCCCGAGGAACTTGACGAAACCACCTGGGCCAAGATCCACCGCGTAAGGGCATCCTCTCTCTGCATGCAGAGCACACGCGGAAGACGGGCTTCAGTCTCTTTTTCTTTTTTTCAACGAACGCAAGCGACGGCCTAGTGCGAGTGGAACATATCTAACGACGATGGAGCTCGTCTGGTTACCGCCACCCCTCACCTCCCGGGGGGTGGGGGCTGAAGACAGTTTTAGTGGGTATGCGCGGAAACCGCCCCCAGTGGGGGGCGCCGGAAGCGTGAGTCTTTCCACACTACCTGGGCTATCTTCCCAGGTGAAAAAAAAAGACTCTGATGACTCTACCCGGTACCATTTATCTCGTGAATGTCGGATCCTGAATCACGAAATACTAATTTCGCAATGCTTAAATGCGGGTAGCCCAGCTTTTTATATTGCTCTTCACGCATGAACGAAATATCGCTACCGGTATTGATTAGCGCCTTAAATTTTACTTCGTTTAATATCACTTCTTTGATGTATTTCCTTAGCTCTGATTGCATGAGGGCGCATGACACTGCTGATGGTGCCGGTACCTCGGTACATCTCGACGCAATGTGTCTACGCTTATTGCACTTGAAGCATTTTTGACCGCTTCCTCTTGTTGGATAGTCGTAGCACAAATGACCAGCTTCTCTTCTTTTATGGGATGCATTTTCTCAGCTTCTCACCTTGGCCTTTGTCGCCCCTCCGTCTCGTTTTCCTCCCTCTCGGAGCGTTATGTCTTCAAACGATTCGAACAGTGTTTCTTTGGTCGCAAATCACATCATTCGCGATTGGTCGCTGTTTGCGAATTCAGGAATGGTGAGAGTTCCTTCAATGAACGGAATTCGATTGTTCTTAACTAAATTTAATTTTAACACAAACGACACTGAGTATTATCACGCACACACCGAAAACAAGACGATTCACACACGGAGACGAAAAACGTGAAAAATTAATTAATTGTAATTGGGGAGTGACTAATATCACTGTCGGATCGGTAATCGCGAGGATGTATCGTACTCGGGGTTCCGTTGTCTTCTAACCGGCGAGAGCTAGACGATCACCTGAATTCGGAAACGCGCCGTGACGTCACGAACCAATCAGCTGTCGCTAATCCGGCGCACCGTGCGATCGGAGCCAATAACCGGATTAACGACAATGCTAACGGTAACGCGACGGACGAAAAACATTGCCGTTGGATTTAAAGACAGCAGGGATGCGGGGAAACGAAATGGTTTGTTTTCGTCTTGAGGTGAAATCAGGGCCGCCTGCGCTCGCCGGTTACAATACGAAACATGCCGCCCGCGTTGAATCACGGAGGGATTCAAAAAAAATTAAAACAAGAAACAAAACGATATCGATTAACGCGTAATTGAACATCCCTACTGGCATACATCACTCAGGCATACAGCTCACACACTTACAGGCTAACTTCGCAAATTTTAGGTACAATGGGTGAATTTCTTTTACAAAATTAATCGCAGATCGGTGACACTCACAGACCTCGGAGTGCAAATCGAGGGTTGGTACCGGACGGTAAATATAAGAGAGAGACAACCACACTTATTCTTGTTTATTTTGATCGTCGTGTTTCGCGCTGCGCTCGTCGCAAGGTTCGCCATTCACGCTATTTGAAACAGGGAGTTTACACAATTGCGTAATCGGTCTAATGAGAGTGGTTGACTCCGTTCGTATTCGCACGGCTCGCACTAATCCTTCACCGTCAGGAAAACATTCAATTACTCGACCGAGATGCCATTTGGCAGGAGGAAGCGTTGCTTCTTTTACAAGTACAAGATCGTTCGGTCGGAGATTTGGACGACGTTCACGCCACTTTGTTCGTTGTTGGAGGGTATGGAGGTAATCTTGGGACCACAGTCGCCAAAATTGTTCGTACTTTTGCCGCATGAGGGTCCATCGGTTTAGTCGATTTTCGGGTTTGTCAAATACGGAAGGCATAGGAATGCTCTTTAACGCCGTGCCGATTAAAAAATGCCCTGGCGTGAGGGCATCGAAGGAATCGATGTCATCCTTGAGAGGGGCCAGAGGTCGTGAGTTTAAACACGATTCTATGTTACATAATAAAGTACTGAATTCCTCCACCGTCGGGGTGGAGGCGCCCAGCACCCTTCTTAGGTGGTGCTTCACGCTTTTGACCCCGGCCTCCCACAAGCCACCGAAATGCGGAGCTGCCGGAGGAAGGAACTTCCAATCAATTGAATCTTTTAATAGTCGGTTTCGAAAAGAATCGCTGGTCATAACGGTTTTAAACGCTTCTCGCAATTCACGCTCCGCCCCGTGAAACGTGGTACCGTTGTCCGAATACAGGGATTCTGAAATTCCGCGACGAGCACAGAATCGTTCGAGCGCGGCGATGAAGGCGTTCGCGGAGTAGTCGTGGACCAATTCAAGATGAATTGCGCGGGTCGCGAAGCACACGAAGATGGCAATATATGTCTTGATCGTCGTACGGCCACGACCGGACGCTGGTCGAACTCGAATGGGACCGGCATAATCAACACCACAGTGTGTAAATGGACGTGATATGCGGATACGGGATTTTGGAAGGTTGGCCATGAACTGAGTTTCGGAGATAGCTCGCTCGCGGACACACCGGACACAACGATGTATGCAATTTCGAACTAGGTTTCTGGCGCCGAGCACCCAATACTTTTCCCGTAATACACGAAGCATTAACTGGACTCCGCCATGGAAAGTGTCAAGATGAATTTGGGAAATAATTAGTTTCGCGATATCACATTGCGGGAGTACTATTGGATGCCGAACAGAGAAGGGAAGGTCAGAAAGTCGCAGACGTCCTCCTACTCTGATAAGACCGGACTCATCTAGAAACGGGTCAAGCTTGCGAAGAGGTGAATTTGCGGGCAGAGGATGGCCTCCTTTCAATGACCGGTATTCGAGGGCGAATGCATTGCGCTGCGCGGAGCGCACCCAAAAGAACTGTGCGCCGACGACCTCATCTCGCGACAAACAAATTTCTGTGTCTGCCACGTCAGGGTATCGGCATCGCGTTACAAAGCGTCGTACATACGCGGTAATACGTAGAAGGCGCGGCCACGAGGAGATGCGGGTGCACAAGTCCCATTGCACTTGCACATGATGCACAGTAACGGTTTTTATTTCGAGATCAGGACCGTCGCAAGCGTTGGTAAGGGGAGTTTGGCTTGGCCATGCGGTAGGTTCAGCCGTGAGCCAGGAGGGACCGTGCCACCACAATTTGAAGGTCGCGATTTTCGAAGGAAATAATCCCCGGGTCGCACAATCTGCGGGATTGTCCTCGGACGAAAGATGTCGCCAGTTTGCGGCGGGTATTTCGGTTTGAATGGCAGCGATCCGATTCGCGACAAAAACTCGTAACGTGGAGGGAGTTTTTTGAAGCCAGCTCAGGACTATGGTGGAGTCGCTCCAACAGTGAACGGACGCGACCTCAAACGGGAGTGATCGAAGAACACATTTCAAGCACCGTACCAGCAATACTGCCGCGCACAGCTCGAGTCGGGGAATGGTGAGAGTTTTCACGGGAGCCACCTTCGTTTTCGCGAGGAGTAATTGAACACGCGGTCCAGACGGAGTTTTCACAGCGAGGTAAACAACCGCGGCATACGCGTGTTCCGACGCGTCGCAAAATCCGTGGAGGTGGACACTTTGCGTGTCGCTTCCGTAACCGGACCATCGAGGGATGGTTAGGGAGTTGAGCGCGGTCAATTCATCGTAGAAGATGGCCCACCGTGACGCAATCTCGCCTGGAAGGGCTTCGTCCCATCCTCGTTTAAGCTTCCACAACTCTTGGATGAGGATTTTCGGAATCAGGATGACTGGTGCGAGCCAGCCAAGAGGATCGAAGAGGTGAGCGGCAATGGATAGAATTCGTCGCTTCGTCGGGGTTTCCCAGCGGGGAAGTGCAACAGAAATTTGGAATTCGTCGCGTGCAGGATTCCAACTTAGTCCGAGGATCTTGACCTTGGATTCTAGGTCAAAAGGACGCTCCAGCGCGAGTCCATGGTTCGATGGTTCTATCTCTTTCAGGATTTCAGGGTCATTGCTAGCTCATTTTCGGAGAACGAATCCACCTCGCGCAAGACGATTTACGGTTTCTCGCCGTTTCGCGATCGCGGCAGGGATGGTATCTGCGCCTGACATTATGCCATCGACGTATCGCTCATTGCCTAATACTGGGATCGCGAGTGGGAAATTGGGGCCCTCATCCTCCGTTAGCTGCTGGATGACCCGTTGGGCTTGGTAAGGAGCAGAGGTCGTCCCATAGGTGACCGTACAGAATTGATATGATTTCACCGGTTCAGAAGGATTAAACCGCCACAAAATTAACTGGTATCGTTGATCGTCGGGATGTACCAGAATCCGCCGATACATCTGTGCGATATACGCAGTAAAAACGACTCTCCACTGTCGCCAACGGAGAACGAGGGAAACGAGATCGGTCTGTAATTTGGGGCCTGCTAGAAGATGGTCGTTAACTGATTTTCCGTTTAAGGTTCGCGCTGAAGCGTTGAAAACTACCCGTAGCTTAGTGGTGACGCTATCCTCCCTGGTCACGGCATGGTGTGGAAGAAACGCGTTCTGTCGCTGGAGGAGGGATGGATCGGCGGGACGCATATGACCGGATTGGAGATAATCCTCCATAAACGCGGTATAGTGTTCGCGCAACTCGTTCGATTTGAGGAATCTTTTCTCAATGCGATTCAAAGACGCTAATGCGACGGAATAAGAGTCCCCGATGTTAATAGGAGGGCCTTCGCGAAAAGGAAGACGAACGATATAACGACCGGTGGAAGTGCGAGAATGAGTCGCCACAAAATGGGCCTCACATTGCTCCTCTTCCAACGACAGAACGGAACCGCAGGCGGGAAGATCCTCCACCTCCCAGAAGCGCTGAAGGGTTTCATTGAGGTCGGAGAGATTCGCGTGGTGGACTCGGATGGGCAGTCGCGAGCGGTGAAGGGTTGGAAGTGATCCGGAAAGAATCCATCCGAAGATCGATCGCTGGGCGAGTAAGGTTCCGGTGGAATTTTTTCGAATTCCGTCCAGCATTATTGCAGCGTAGAGGTCTGCACCAATGAGCAGGTCAATGGGTGTGGAGGAGCAGGGGTCAGGATCTGCGAGCGGTAGGTCTTGACAGAACGTCAGCGCTTCAGGGAGGCAGGTTCGGTCGGGAATGTAGGAAGTAATTCGCGGTAAGACCAGCGCGCGAGCTGGTACGATTGGAGAGGGGGTATCAGTGGCGCGAAGACAACAATGAACCATGGTGTTGATTTCGGTAGAGAGCTCGCCACCTATACCCGCGACACGAGCGGAAGCCTTTTCTCGTTTGAGCCTAAGGGTTTGCACGAGAGACCCGGAAATGAAGGTTGCATCGGAACCTTGATCAAGAAGGGCACGCACTGTGGTGGTTCGTCCTTGAGTGGATTCCACCGTCACCCACGCGGTTGCAAGTAAAATCGAATGGTGTTGACGGTCAGCGTGCGCGGATAATGTCGTGATCGTATTTGGAATTGGCGGAGTACTTGACCGTTCAGGCGCGGACGGAGTGCAGTCAGAGCGCGTTTGGTTGTTGGAAGAATTTTTAGTCGCGGAGGTAGATATTAAATTTTCAGGATGGAGCAACGTATGGTGTCGATTTTTACAAATATTGCACGAGAAAGTGCTAGGGCAATCAACCGCACGATGGCCACGACTTAGACAGTTGCAACATCGAGCCTGTCGACGCACCCACGCATCGCGATCTGCAGGTTTCATGGATCGAAATTTATTACACTGCACCAGACGGTGTGACTCCGGACACAACGGACAATTTCCGTGAGAAATAATGGTATTATGGGTTCGAACAGTATTTCGTATCTCCGACTTTCGCGACTTATTCGAAGTTGACGTTTCACTCCGCACGGTTCCGGTTGTTGCAACCGGGAGGGGGACGGTGGCTTCCAACGCGCGTACATGCGAGTCAATCATCGCGGTTAGCTGACTCAATAATGGGAAAGTCATCTCCTCACCGATGTGGAGTTCCCATTGGGAACGGGTCTTGGGGTCCAATTTTTGGACGAGGCAGTGTACGACAATGTTATTCCAGGCGTCTACTGGCTGATCAAGCTTCCGGAGAGCGTTAAGCGCCTCCGTATAGCCAGCGCGGAGTCTTGTCAACCCGGTGTAGCGATCGGATCCCACGGCAGGGGTCGCAAAAAATTGATTTAAGTGAGCGGTAACAATTGCGCGGTGTCTGTCGTATCGCGCAACCAGTAGACCCCAGGCAATGTCGAAATTTGCATCGGAAAGACTGATATGTGCAACCAACCTCGCGGCGTCCTTTCGGAGCGTCGACAATAGATAGTGGAGTTTTTGCATTCCGGTAAGACTCGAATTATTGATTATGAGTGAAGTAAACAAATCGCGGAACGCGATCCACTCGGTGATCACGCCCGAGAACGTCGGGAGGTCAATTGCAGCCAGTTTTATGGGGGTTTGACTCACGGGGCCCGGACCGGGCGACGTCGGAGTGGAGGTGGGTGGCAGCGTCTCCTCGAAGGTGGCCAGCTTGTTGTGCAGGTAATCATATGCAGCGAAGTATGAGGATTCCACCTCCTCAAGGTAGTCCCCTTGGAAGAACGGGAGCTCCTCCCGCTCGATGGTGGTGGCGGCGACTTCAATCCTTGAACACGCCGTTTGGCACTGGGTCCAGTAGGTGTCCAGGAGTTTGAGTCGTCCCTTCAGGGTCGCTTTGGTTCGGTGTTCTTCGCCAAGCTTCTCCACATTCCGAATGAAATTGCCGATCAGCTTCGCCGTGCGGTCAAAGGTTACCATCTCCACCTTCAGGTTGATCCTCTCTTCTCCAGTTTTCGCCATCTTGGAATTTTTCAAATTCGGAACGGCTCTGGGAACTGGTTGGTTGCAGCGCGAGGGTGCGCTTCGATCGGTTGGTCGTTGGATTTAAATAATTTCAACGACCCTTGGCGAAC
Organism: Megachile rotundata; assembly: GCF_050947335.1. Classification (NCBI taxonomy): domain Eukaryota; kingdom Metazoa; phylum Arthropoda; class Insecta; order Hymenoptera; family Megachilidae; genus Megachile; species Megachile rotundata. Next base: position 2,432,593 of record NC_134987.1, on the reverse strand, counting down.
CGTTGGGATGGTCGTGTGCGTGTCTCTCGGTTCGGGGATGATTTTCCACAATCCGGTGTCGATAGGTGCAGGTTTCACGGTGATACACTCGTGAAGATCCGGCTCGAAGGACCACTTTATTGTTTGGGAATTCAGGAATGGTGAGGGTTCCTTCAATGAACGGAACTCGATTGTTCTTAACTAAATTTAATTTTAACACAAACGACACTGAGTATTATCACGCACACACCGAAAACAAGACGATTCACACACGGAGACGAAAAACGTGAAAAATTAATTAATTGTAATTGGGGAGTGACTAATATCACTGTCGGATCGGTAATCGCGAGGATGTATCGTACTCGGGGTTCCGTTGTCTTCTAACCGGCGAGAGCTAGACGATCACCTGAATTCGGAAACGCGCCGTGACGTCACGAACCAATCAGCTGTCGCTAATCCGGCGCACCGTGCGATCGGAGCCAATAACCGGATTAACGACAATGCTAACGGTAACGCGACGGACGAAAAACATTGCCGTTGGATTTAAAGACAGCAGGGATGCGGGGAGACGAAATGGTTTGTTTTCGTCTTGAGGTGAATTCAGGGCCGCCTGCGCTCGCCGGTTACAATACGAAACAGTCGCGAAGCTGCGAATCCGGGATATCTTGAATAAGGTTCGTGTTTGGGAATGCAGGAATGGTGGAGATTCCTTCAATGAGCTGAACTCAGTTGTTTGCTTTCACGATATTTAATACTAATATTTAATGACACACTGAATATTAACACGCACACACAGAGAGCAGGACGACTCACACACGGGAAAGAAAGAATTGAAAAATTAATTAACTGTTACTGGGGAGTGACTAATTGCACTGTCGGGTCGGTAATCGCGAGAATGTATCGTACTCGAGGTTCCGTTGTCTTCTAACCGGCGAGAGCTAGACGATCATCTGAATTCGGAAACGGTTCCATGACGTCACGAACCAATCAGCTGTCGCTAATCCGGCGCACCATGCGATAGGAGCCAATAACCGTATTAACGACAATGCTAACGGAAACGCGACGGAAGAAAAACATTGCCGTTGGGTTTAAATACAGCAGGGTTGCGGGGAGACGAAATGGTTTGTTTTCGTCTTGAGGTGAATTCAGGATCGCCTGTGCTCACCGGTTACAATACGAAACAGTTCACCACGATTTCCCTTTCAGGAATTGATATTCGATTCGCCATGATTATCTTTTCCTTTACGTAGCTGTGGAACGTCTCTTCTCTTTTCCGTGTTCTTTCTTCGAATTACTTTCGCAACGCAAGGATATTGGACTCATATCTGAACATGCCTCTCAAATCAGGCAGGAGTCCCCACACGGGCATCGTAATGTATTCTGGCTTAGAATGTAGCCATTTTAGAGCTTTACCGCGTAATTTAATTCCGATTAGGATCCTAGCATTATCTTCACTCAGATGATATGTATCTCGCAAGAGGTTTATTGTCGTTCCCAGATATCATAATGTGAAAGTTCTTCGTCGTATGAACTCAGCAATATGTTTTAAATTTTGTCCCTGGGATACACTCATCACGTTTGATGTACCAGGATCCGTACTTGAAGTTACCCTTGTTTCCTCTGTTACGTTTGTTTCGACGTAGATGTTGTGTAGTCGAATTGCCGGAAAGCTCAGCGCTGAGCTAGATAACGTGGGATTGGTTTTTGGGTGCAAGAAAAGTGCAAATGGACAATTAACAAAGTTTATTTAAAAGTTAGATTCACGTATGACTTTGTACACTCACGATTACACGACGAAAACTTAACTGTACACTTTATTGAACGGCACATAAAAAATATATATATATAAGTTCAAAATGAAATGAATTGTCTTTTATTGGGCGACGCAGTCGCGCTTAGGTAAGTCACTTTGAACGGGATTAAATCTCGCAGAGATGCTGGTTCGTGATTATGTTAACGAGAGTCTTCGTAAATCAGTAGAACGCCCAAGGGTCTCACGCTCTTATATGTACTCGCCGGTATTCCGCGATTGGAGCATTCAATTTTTCTCCGTTGCGGCAGTTCGAGAATCCAAACAAAGCGTGGAGTTCCGCGGGTCGCCTGATTGGCCTAGCTGTTGCCGTGCGTCGGTTTGACGGTTGGAGTCGCGACAACAGCTAGGCTAGAAAAACAAGACACCGCCAACGACTTTTGCTGCTGTTGTGAAACGGTGCCTAGAAAAAGTGTATTTTTCGCGGTTCTAACGGTTTGCGCTATCTCTTTGTTTGGATTCTCGAACAACGTTTAATTCCTGCATCCGTTTCTGCGCCAAGTCGTGTTGGACAAGCTCCTTCTCCTTTTCCATCAACTCTAGATGCCTTCGGAGCAGCATTGCATCACTCGCACTTTTCAATCCTTCGGACAGCCCTTCGATAACTTCATTAGTTTTTCTATCACAAATACAGAAGGATCTGCTTCAGTTAAATGGTTTATGAGTTCTGCTTTAGTTCCTGCTATTGATACATTTGTAACGATTCTGGAACCTAATTGTAAGTTCAGATGTTACAAGCGCTAGGAAGGTAAAGAGCGGCTTTTACGCACTGAACGATTCGTTTTCGCAAATAACTAAATCTAAAGAATGTGAGATTCGTGTGGTGTGCGGTTGAGTGAAATCCACAAGTCAATATCTTTCAACAATAAGATTTATTCGATAAAACGATAAAAAAAAATGAAACTAACAAATAATAATAACAACAAAATAAAGAAAGATATATAGATTATAAATGATCAGTTAGAACAAAGAAATTAAATAGGTTTGATAATAATAATAATAATTATAGAAATAATAGAACTCGTAATAGATAATTATGGAATTAACAAAAAAGAAACTCGCTAGTTAATACTTTATATTGAATTGTACCTAAGTCTGATCTTTGATAATGCTAACTTCGCTTTTATAAAATTAACTAAATTTGATACTCTATGTATGTATTTGATTCTCATCTTCGAAGCTATCGCAATGACAGAATTTAGCTTGATTTGTACGGTTGTAATTTATATAAATGTTCTTTGACGAAATTAAATAATATTAGAGCTTTATAGTCTACCGCAGCGAGGAATCCGACCTAAGTGTGATTCTCTAAGTGTGCCTAAATACGCTTTCGCAAAATTAGACAGATTTTATCTACTATCTGACGCGGTGTAGTCGACTACAGAATTTACGCTAGAGTCAGAACAGTATTCTTTTATTAACTCAAATTCCCAAAATTTATTTGAATCTAATGAATTATTTCCTCGGAACAGTTACTCTTTTAATAATTCGACTCGACAACTAATTGTCCATGACCCTTTTAGTCCAAACGAACACTGACAGCCAAAACCAGATCGCTTAATTGGGGAGCCTGCGTTAGCTGGCTACTAGAACTACCCAACGATTGAGTATCCAAATAGCTGATACCCGCTGTCCAGTTAAAACTAAGAATCTTGTAGGCTCTTACCAGTTAAAACTGCTCCAGTTCGTTGCTTCCTAAGAGGTCCTGCACGTAGTACTTCAAAGATTGTTCTGCGCTCGCAGCCTCTGCTGCACGCCCTTTTATACCCAGAGAATCATGGGTTTTTCCCGCTCAAAAAGTAGTTATTCATTTATTACGCTTTATTTAGTAGCAAATATATATTAGTTTGATTAATAAAAATACGCTCTGATTTATTATTAATTAGTTTTTCACAAGTTTTCCCGTTAAATCGTGTTTTTAATAATATTTAGATACGCAAATTATAAGTGTTTCAATAGAAGAAATAATTAATCGCAAGCAATACATAAAATAATAGCTAAAAATATAACGCAATTTATAATGAGTGAATAATTAATAATATATATAATATAAACATCTAAATAATAATTTATAATAACTTCGTTTCGAAGTATATCTCCTGTCTTTTTCTGACTAACGCGCGCGCCATCGATCGGTGATCCACTCTAAACAATGTTGCACGCGTGAACTACCCCATCCCATTATCACGCGAATTTTTATGGTGCGGTCGGTAATTTGCGGTCGGTAATACAATAGAAAAAGATATACGCATTAGGATGTTTCTTTATTCATCGACAGGATTTAATGTGATGTTCCCGGGGACGTTACATAAATTGTAACGAGGCATATTTTCACTGGGTTGATTGCCTCCTTTTTTTTTTGGGTTATGCCTCGTTACGATGATCCTCCCGAATTGCCAGCCCCACTCCTCCGCCCAAGCGGACCACCTCGCCGCTGGGGCAAGTATGAATGAGCGGGCGTGTGTTTGCGTTTGTTTTTTCTTTTTCTTCTTTTTTTTTTGCGTTTGCGCGGGCCCCGCTTTTCTTTTTCCCCTTCCCCCTTCTCCAACACCAGGAAGGAGCCGCTGCTGCCCCGGTCGCGGAGGAACCCCTCCCTGAGCGACGGAGGCGCGGGATGGGCCCATCGAAGGAAAGTCGCCGGCTGTCCGGTCGCGCCGCTACCCCGTCATCCTCCGCGGGGGCGACCGGCAGCCCACCACCGAGGGACGCCAGGCCTGGGGACAAGCCACCCCCAACCGCCACCTAGAGAGGGCCCCAGGACCTGACCGCAGAACACCACGGGATGGCCCATCCTCGACGCCGAAATCCCCGGGGTGGGGGAATACCGCGAACCGGGGAAGAAGAGGATGGTGAAGAGAAGCTAGCGAGCTGCCGCGCAACGGAGTCGATTTTTCGAAAGTTCCGCCGAAACCCGAGTTGTTTTTTCTTCTCCCACAGCCCCCCGTGCACTTCGCGTTTCTAGTTTGTTCTTTTTTGTGTTGCGTTGTGAGCTGTAGTGCGCTCCGTTTTTTTTGCTGTACCGTGTGTGTGAGCCTGCGAGGAGTAATTGTCACCGCCGCCCCAGAGTGGTTGGAGTACGCCAGCGCCGAAAAGGTAGGAGTCATCTCCTTACCCACTTTTCTTTGCCGATATTTATTGGCGCGTGGGCGAGGGCGATAGGACCCCTGGCCCCAGTGACGAGGACCCTAGAGGCCGCGGACGGTTCATACGACACCGTCCCCTCTCATTTAGTTTTTTTGTACGCTGTATTTTGGTATTTAGGACCAACGTCCCCTTATTGTCCACGACCCCTAAGAGGGCGTGTTCCTTCGCGGGCGAATACCACAGCGTTCGCTTTGTATTTTTCGATCTTTGTACTCGCGCGTACCGTGAGCCCCCGCGCCGCGAAAGCCTCCCTCGCAACTGGCGAGTCGACCCCTTTTCCTCGACCGTTGCTTGTAACGCGTGGGGCCCACGCGAATTCATTTTTTCTGTTTTGCTTACGTGGCCTACTTGGAGGCCCGAATAAAAGCACCTTCTATTGGATACAAACTCGCGGGTCTTTTACTAGTTTTTTTTTCTGACCCCCTCTGATTCCCGCTTCCGACAGAGCAGCCGGAAGGGCGATTACTACGGACGAGTGCATTAGCACTGGCGCCCCATTAAAGAAATCGTCCGTGGGTGTGAGCATCGGTGCGTGGAGGGCCGCTTTCCCTAACTGCCCCCACTCCAGGGAACCCCCTTCGGGCTTTCCCCCCACCGATCCGTCACAAAATGTAAACACAAAATCGACAGCTCGACTCGATAACTGCAACGCTTGGGTCCCGATTTTGTTACAGTTATCCAGTCTTTACTGTTTATAGTTCCATTTAAAAAACGAAACTTCACCATCATATCCTTTACATTAATAACATTAAAAAAATGTTGTTTACACCAATACATAGAGCCCCTTTTATTCTGCAATTTCCTTATAAACACTTTCTTGTGTGATCAATAGTTCATGAAATATTGCGCTGTCATATTTAGGTGTGGACAGCCTGTATATGTATATATATGTTTTATATGTTGCGAGTTAGATATAGTTAATAGAATGTTAGGTATAGCTATAATGGCGGGCGAATGGTGCCGGTGTGGCACAAGTCGGATCTCCCACCTCCACGTGGTGTCCGCTAGGATAGAGGCACTCTATGCCCTTCGGTAGTCGATTGCTTCTGTGATCGGCTACCCAAGGGTGAGGGCCTCTATGCTGACGGGAGAACGGCGATCCCAGGGGGAACAAGGCCTGTATGGCACCTCTTCCACGGGCTAGCGATCCCAGGGGTCCGAGCCTTGACTCACACCGTAAGCCTGTGATCATGTTTCGCAGGAACGGGGGGTTTGCCTTAACCGACTGGCCCGTGAGGAGTAAACCACTATAAAAAATCCGCTGTGTGGCTGCGGGGCGGAATAAAGCCACGGTATCCCCTGCCTGTGGTACAAGTCCACTAAAAGAGGTGCTCCTGTCGTTCTCTAGTAGGTCCCGTGAAGTGCGAGGCGATGCCGGCGGGGTCTTCGGACCCTGGTAGGCTCCCAAGCTGGTAAGACTCGCACCGAGGATTGAAAACGGGGGTGGCGGAAGCGAGAGTTGACGTCTGAACTCAAGGTGTAAAGGCAACCGTGCTGAGGAGTGTATGGCTGCCCAAACGGAAAACGGGCGCAGTCTCGAACGGTTCTCTCGGGGGTACCTGCCGACCCCCTGAGTATCTAGGCTTGCCCGGGCATGGCGGCTCTGCCCGGGTGGACCCACAGACCGACCACGCTCGTGGGAACAATTATGGATTGTCTACTCAACACAAAAATTCAAGCTGTGGCAGACAGCTCTAAAAACGGCCAAAAACAAGAAGAGGCTGAGAAAGGAGAGGGCAAAGACAACGGGAGGTTTACGGCTGCTACCATCAACCAGCCAATAGTACAGTGTACCGACATCTTACAGACGCCGGTAAAAACAATCAGATGTGCGTCCTTGCCTAAGATGGAAATTGTGGATTCGGGCGCAACGAAGAAGCCCACCGCCGCGGAGACTACTCCCTGCGACTCCGGCGGCGAGTCGAGTGTCTCTGAATGGCGGAACACAAGGCGCAAGAGGAGCACCAGCCTGAAGGACAAGAGAGGTGCACGAGACAGGTCGGCACTAAGAATAGGGGACGGCGTAAAGCTATCGGTCGTCCCAAAAGTGAAAGATCGAGCCGCACCGAGGCGTAGGAAGCAGGAAGAGGACGACGATTCGGGGTCCGAGTCGGTGATCTCCGTTGATTTGACGCCATCAGCCAGCAACCGTGCTGACCGGCCTGTGCGGCAGAAGGGAAGGCCACCAACAACGGGAGAGTGCGTGGGCCTTGCAGAGACCCACGAACGCCACAATGAGGCGAAAAGGAAGTCGTTGGTTCTAGACAGACAGCTCAGGGTATTCGACGAGTCGCTCCCGGCACCGGGCCCCTGTCAGGCGAGTAAGCGCTTGACGGCGGTGGAGCACTTGTCGCGCGAGGTGCGCTGGTTGCCGTCCATGGATTTGTTCGCGGAAATGTTGAAGAACGCGGACGTTATTAGGCCAGTGGCGGCCTGCTCCCAAAAGTTAAAAGGGACGAACGTTCGTATCCTCCAGATCGCGTCGAACACGATAGAGGCGTACACGGCCGAGCTGGCGAAACGGCCAGTGTCTAGACTCGCTCAGGCGCGTGCGGACAGGGACGAGGAGATGGAGTGCCTGAAACGGCAGATCCGCGAGGCAGGCGAACAGCGCAGGCAGATGGTCGCTGAGCTGCCTGCGCTGAAGAAGCAGATGGGGGAGCTGCGGGAGGGGTCCGCGATACCCGGAACAGTCACCAGCCCCGTAGCAACCGTGCCACGGAGAAGAACGGAAACGAGAAGGAGATTGTCGTCATCCTCCTCGGAACGCGAGGACAACAAGAGACGACAACTGAGCGCGGTGGGGGCAGAAGCGCCCACACCAACGACGGCCCCTGTGATGGCGGTGGAAGAACGGCCGCCAACGCCGCCGCCGCTGAGGGAGATTGAGATGGGAGAACAGCAGCTGACGGAGGAGCGGCGCGAGCCACATGAGCAGTCGATAGCGCTGAAACCGACGACAGTCGACCGAGAGATAGTGGCGGCAGATAAGCCGACGGAGCGGAATCAGGAAGCGGGCCTGGAAACAGTGGTGGCCATCCTGATTCGAAAAGTGGAAGAGCTCGCCGCCGAGGTCAAAAGAGGGAAGACCAAGAAGCCTCAGGCCACGGCGGCCAGGGAAGGACCCAAACCACCTACGAGGAGGGCCTCTGCGGCGCGCAAACCAGCGGCGCGCCCTAGCCAAGAGGCGGGCCCGGCCAACCCGCCACCCAAACCCGCCTCCACAGGAGAGACGTGGGCGACTGAGGTGGGGCGGAAAGCGAAGCGCGCGGCGAAGAAAGCCCAAGCGGCCGTAAAGATAGGCCCAGCCAAAGGACCGCAGACCGCGGCGAAGACGGCGAAGAAGAGTGCGGGTGCCGGAACTGCTAAGCCGGCAGCGGCGACAGTGAACAAGCCGAGGGTGCCTCGACCGCCGAGG